>NW_026042894.1:0-80826 GCF_023856365.1 Brienomyrus brachyistius | reverse complement strand
GGTTTTTGTAGTTTGTTTGCCTCTCGAAAAAAGAATATCGCTATGAATGTACTAAAATACTTTATAAAGCTTTTAATGTGGTTTGACTAGTTCCTGTTTCTTGTTTATTTGTCTGAAATAATAATCTTACTCCATAACTGCTAAAATATAAAGCAACAAACACAGCAGCGTATTCATGGAGGCAGCCATGTTTGTTCCGAGTTGTGCTAGCTTGAACGGGAGATTGTTGGATGTGATGTCACCCAATTTGGAATTTCCAAGTTCCGAGAGAAAAACGAACGCACCACAAGACTCTGGCTGGAAATTTCTACAATAGAGCCATTTAGTTATTTCTAGAAAAATATTTAGAGCCAATGACCTGATGTCATTGTAACACAGGTCACTGTCCGTGGTGCTGAATTCTCTACTTGATGGGCTGGTGCTGAATGAATATGACAGCTGGCCAACATGTCTGTGTGCTTCCACTGACTGGCACCCAGACATATAATGACTTTTAACAATGAGGAGGGAAACGTCAGACAGGAAATTAGTCAACAGTAATTAGTAATCACATATAGTTCGCATTTATCATGATGTAAAATTCAAAAACCTTTTTATATTATTAGGGATAAATGTAATTGAGTTTTAATGTATCCTTTCCGCTCTTAAAATCGCAAATTATTTCTGACTATTAATCTGCACATTTTAATAATTTCATTAATATTACCTAATTGGTTTGTCTTTTTTATTAAATTTTAAAACTAGCTGTACAATTGTTGATGTTGTTGCTGTTCTGAATGTCATTGGCCTGTTGCCTTACGTCTGTCTAAACATGAGTGAGGGGATGGATGCACTATTCTATGGGGGCCTCTGTAGAGAATAAATGATCCTAATTTTATATTGAGAGAGATGGTTAATTCCTTTTTAATCCATACTGCGTTCAGAGCCCCTGTTCTGCCGTTGATCACTGCTGCATATCATCCCCCAAACCAATGGCCTGGATGAGAAAACGAATGATGACATAAAATGGTAAGTCTGTTTTTGAGGTTGTTTTAGAACTGTGTGAGACAGGCTCTATTCTTTTAACATTACATCAGGAATTACTGATATTATTGACAATCAATCCCTTAATATACAGTATCTCACAAAAGTGAGTACACCCCACACATTTTTGTAAATATTTTATTATATCTTTTCAAGGGACAACGTTAAAGATATGAAACTCTGATAGAATGTAAAGTAATCAGTGTACAGCTTGTATAATGGTGTAAATTTGATGTCCCCTCAAAATAACTCAACACACAGCCATTAATGTCTGAACTGCTGGCAACAAAAGTGAGATTAAAATGATTTGTGGCAAGATCGGATCATGTGTGTTGAAGAGTTTCTTATGACTGACAAGTAGTTATTTAAAAACATATCTTGAAACAGCAAATTACATTGTTCTTAATGCTTTTAGAAAATGACTCTTTATAATGATCTGTGAATAATAATAATTTGCTATGAATGTTTTTCCACTTCAGCTTTCCACAATTATTCTTCCCGATGAGAAAAGCTACGGCACCGTTTTTTGATGAAAAAAATAAAGTAGTTGAGACAATAAGCAACAACAGCTGAAAACATCTCCTAGTCACAGGAAAAAACAGAAGCAGGCATGTGGTAAACGAATACAAAAGAGGTACCAAAACACAGTTTATCATGTTGGAGATGAGGCGCTTCTGTTCAACATGAGGAAGCGGGGACGGAAAGGAGGAAGACGGAACCGGATTTTACCGGACCTTATGTCATCCAGGCAATATGTGGCAAGCTGGTTACACTGTCTAATTCTGAAGGGGCAACTTTAAAGAACAAATTCAATGTAAACCACATACAGAAGGAGCCAAACTGATGTCCCAAGTCAGGAATCACACAAGGTGCCAGAAGAGTATAAGAGACCACAAGTAAACCTCCCTCTAGCGCAGAGCTTCTGACAATCGAGAAGGATGCTGACAGTTGAAAAAAAAACTCATGTCTGTGTGTTATGAAAGAATATCAATAAATGTTTCCGAAAGGGGATGACTCATTTGGTAATTATTTACGGCTTATGTTATGGCTGCCAATTTACAGTCTTTACTGAAGTCTGACTTCTTTTGAGTCACCTTTAATATAGATTGGACACTCTCTATGCAATGTGCAATACTTACATAGATGGTAAATGTTTACCTGCTTGCACAGATGGATGATTAGGTAATTAGTGTAAGTGTGTGTGTGCGTTCAATCGCATGTATGTCCAAGGTCCATAGTAAATAATATACACTGATCAAGAGATGCCCGAAAGTGGATAAAAGAGGACATTAGTGGGTGTATCACTTAGTGTAACGCGTGCAGGAAAATGAGCAGGACTGCAAGCCATATAATGACCCTTGTCTAGCTCTTAATACAGTATGCATACAGTGATGTATCTACAATGGACAGCTACTATGAGCAGATAGCACAGTACAGGTGCTTATAAGATCTGTATGCTATTTCCATCCATCCATCCATTGTCCAAACCGCTTATCCTACTGGGTCGTGGGGGGTCTGGAGCCTATCCCGGAAGCAATGGGCACGAGGCAGGGAACAACCCAGGATGGGGAGCCAGCCCATCACAGGGCACACTCACACACTATTCACTCATACATGCATACCTACGGGCAATTTAGTAACTCCAGTTAGCCTCAGCATATTCTCAGCATATTCTTGGACTGCGGGAGGAAACCCCACGACGACATGGGGAGAACATGCAAACTCCACACCCATGTGACCCAGGCAGAGACTCGAACCCGGGTCCCAGAGGTGTGAGGCAACAGTGCTAACCACTGCACCACCATGCCGCCCCCTGTATGCTATTTCATTCTATAAAAAGAAACTTACTGTACTGTACAATAAAGTATTTCACCACTGCTTCTTCCTCAGCTCCCACTGTTTGCTAGCACATGCATCTTTTGATTTCTTAGTGCAATCTGTGCTTTATTTTTTTTTTGTGAAATGTAAGTGCAGTATCTGTTTATTAAGTGCTGTGGTTTAATATGTACATTATTATTTCAGTACTGTGTATACTGTCCTTAATGTCTTGCCTCTCTCGTATAACTTGAGATACGCCCAAATTGACTTGCAACAAGTGGTCCTGGTTCCAAATGCGGAAGGCGATGGATACCTGTATTTTATATGCTGTAGTGTGCTGGGTGTCAGACATTGCAATGCACCTTGCTTTGATCTTGACCTGTTAGATCAGAGGGAGGTAATCTTATCCAGAAAGGGCCACTGTGTATGATGGTTTTCACTGCAACTCTCTTAACAGCGAACCTAACAGTTATCCCAATACCTTGATCTTGCTAGCATATTTAAATGTGTACCTATTCAGGAATAGAGTGGTGAAGGCATTCAGAGGAGGACTGATGATTATCAGAGGGAACAAAGGGGCTGGGTACTTGTCAGTATCCAGTAGAACCACCAGACTCCTACACTGAATGGTTCTGGATGTGGCACAGACGTTAATCCCTCTGTATTAGGGGATCCGTCTCCAGTTTGTACTCTTCTAGTTAATAGGTAGATTATCAGGCAGTTTTTCACCCTAGTCCAGTACTCATTGACAGCCTAATACACCGTGTTTCAGTTTGTCTTGATAGTCAATACATGTCACAGGATGTACATTACTCTGATGGGCAGGCCCTCTTACATATGATGGAAATTGCAATACCTACTTTTGGCCACGAGATGGCAGCAAGAAAATAGAAAAATTATTTTCCCACGGTCTACTAGCAGCTTTTAGATGTTAATTCTTCATAAAAATAATTTGACTTGATCCAATGTATTTTTAATACAAACAATTACCACACAAAGCTGCTAGTTTCCTCCGGTTTCCCCCCACAGTCCAAAAACATGCTGAGGCTAATTGGAGTAGCTAAATTGCCCGTAGGTGTGCATGTGTGAGTGAATGGTGTGTGAGTGTGAGCTGTGATGGGCTGGCCCCCCATCCTGGGTTCTTCCCTGCCTCGTGCCCATTGATTCCGGGATAGACTCCGGACCCCCTGTGACCCAGTAGGATAAGCGGTTTGGACAATGGATGGATGGAAATAGCATACAGATTAAGCACCTGTACTGTGCTATCTGCTTATAGTAGCTGTCCATTGTAGATACATCACTGTATGCATACTGTATTAAGAGCTAGATAAGGACAGTGGGTCATTATATGGCTTGCAGTCCTGCTCATTTTCCTGCACCCGTTACACTAAGTGATACACCCACTAATGTCCTCTTTCATCCACTTTCAGGCATCTCTTGATCAGTGTAT
The DNA here is from genome assembly GCF_023856365.1 of Brienomyrus brachyistius. Taxonomy (NCBI): domain Eukaryota; kingdom Metazoa; phylum Chordata; class Actinopteri; order Osteoglossiformes; family Mormyridae; genus Brienomyrus; species Brienomyrus brachyistius. The sequence goes on along the minus strand of NW_026042894.1, from coordinate 76,535 downwards.
ATTACTTACTATGGACCTTGGACATACATGCGATTGGACACACACACACACACACACACACACTTACACTAATTACCTAATCAACCATCTGTGCAAGCAAGTAAACATGTACCATCTATATAAGTATTGTACATAGCATAGAGAGTGTCCAATCTATATTAAAGGTGACTCGAAAGAAGTCAGACTTTAGTAAAGACTGTAAATTTCTCAGCCATAACATAAGCCGTAAATAATTACCAAATGAGTCATCCCCTTTCGGAAACATTTATTGATATTCTTTCATAACACACAGACATGAGTTTTTTTTCAACTGTCAGCATCCGATCCAAACGGGATTCCCATTTCCTTTCTGTGGGATCCAACAGAACACGGGCTGACCATCAGTCAACATGTCTTCAACCGTGCAGGACAGGACCCAGTCCAGGCCAAACCTCACGGTGCTGGTGTTAATAAAAAAAATGTAAGGAACATGCAGCTGCAGCTCACACACAAACACAGTCCACAGCATCCAGAAAAAGGTCAGGCCTTTTTCTTCTTTAGCTGACTCCGCCCAGACCTCGCCCCCTTTCTGGGCGCCTCGCACTATGCCTTTGAACTGGCCCTGCAGCTTGGCCCGTTTCCTGTTTCCCAATGCAAGTCATAAGATTCACCCGTAAATGATATTTTGAATCGGAACGATATTTATTACTATTGTTTAGATTAAATATATAACGGTTTAATGATTGAATATAACTTGATATTGTTGTTTGTGTTGTTTAGTTTGAGGTTCTAGTTTCTGTCTTTATCCGCTTTCGTTTCAGTAGGCAGCTGGTTCATCCCAGGCTCAGGGTCTCTCTGCTCTTCATCAAACCCACACCCCCAGTTTGGGAGCACCCTCTCCCTCTCCTCCCCCCACGGCTGTGACTGTTACTCCTCCTTGAGGAGTAACTGCTCCGCCCCCTATCCCAGCCCCTATACCCACAGGAGTGCATCACCCAGTGAGCCGCCGCCCTGCCTGTCCCCTCACACAAGCACACACTGAAATCATGGTCCTAAGCTCTCTGTGTGGGTCACCACGATAGTACAGCACACCGACGATTACCCTCTGACTGAATCAGAATCAGCTTTATTTGGCCAAGTATGTTCACACATATTGGGAATAGTTAGACATTTAATCAAAATAATTAAGACAAGACATAAACATACAGTTCTGTTGATATGCGACGCATATAACCTCTGCATTCACAGCACTGCTTCAGTTATCGAAGAGCAAATTTCGAAAACTCACTCAGTCCGATAACCTAAAGTAATAAGTCATAATCCTCTTCATACGTTGCAGTAATGGGAATGAAATCTCACTCAGTGTTTATGTAATGGAGCAATGGAATTTCGTGAAATTTCCAAAAGTCCACAGAAATATTTAGAAAAACATTCCTGCAGACTGAGTTTTTGATATTTGCTTTTCAATTAACACAATTTTCTTCAGTCTGAGGTTTAACAGAATTCAGCCATATGCTGTTCAAAAAAAACTACACAGAACAAAAACAGAATGGACTTTACATCTGTCTGAAAGGAAAGTTGACACAGGCTGCAGCAGTGAACAAATCAATCAATGTATTAAAGTTAGGCATTAAGTAACTGGAGGCAGTATATACATAACATGATAACATGCCTTTTCTGTATTGACCATATTAAGGACGCTGTAACACTGCCCACCACATACCTGCTTCATTTATTGTTTTATACTTGCAGCTGCTTATTCAGACAGCTCGTCTACCTGTCTGTCCATGTTGCCCTCCCATGACAACTGGTCCAGCCTACAGGTGCCGTCCCATTCCGGCATGTTACCCATGAGTCATAGCGGCACCTCCGGGAGCAGCTCCAGGTGAGCCCGTGCCTCCCCTCCCCCACCTGTCCCCATGCTGAGTCTCGGGCCCCCGTCTTCCCTCTTGTTCTCGCCTATACCCACATCCTGGCCTGTGTCTGCATCGTCTCACCTCGTTAACAGGACTTTCGCCTTCTTCTGTCCTGATCCATTCAGGCCCATCATTCTGGGACATGCTTTGATTTATTTCGCCATAGTTACTCTTTGTTTTCCTTTGTACTTTGCACTCTACAAGTAAAATGAATAAAAAATAGGCATTATTTTGATATTGTTTTAGTACAGTGACACTAGTATATTTGTTGTTGTTTCCAGGCAACACTGCATGCTGATTTAACGTCTTTCCTTAATCTCCACCCCATTGCTCACACACAGCCAGTATCCCAGTTTGTGGTCAATGAGCTCCTCCTCACTCACCCCAGTCTCCTAGTCCAGTGGAATGTCCAACAGCTTGGGCTCTCAGTTCCTGCGTGTCATGCCCGGCTCGTCCGCTCCTCCTGTGTGCCACGCCCCCTGATTACCCACGTGTTTTCTCCCGATTTGTACCCAGCTGTATCTAGTTAATTTGCTCAGTCCTGTGTATTTCAGTCCGTGTCTTACCTGAGTCCAGTGTCTGTCATTGATGTTTGTATGCGTGAGATGTTTCCCCGTCCGCGCTTCCTAATTAAACTCCCGTTTTTGCCTGTCCGCTTGCTCCTTGCACGCCTTGCCCGCACGATCGCCTGCCTGCTTGTACCCGATCGTGACACTGCGCAGCTCTACAACTCATTACCCAGGGCTCTCGCACCCGGCCACAGTGCCCCTCTCAGGCTCCCCGCTGTATGACAGCACTGCCCCATCGGAAGTTCATGAAGCCTCACAGTACGACGCCTCTCCCCACGCGCGCTTAGCCACCACCGGGACTCCCATCACTCCTCCTTCCCTGTAGGGCGGCGCACTTCCATTATTATTACAGTTTCTACTGTCACTCTGTTGCTTTTCCTGGTGCTGGACTTTTGACAGATAAATACATTATTTGTTGCATTCAGTGACAAAAGATTGGTCTGTTTAACACCCTCAGTCTCCACCCTATGAGCCCCTTGTTGGCGGCAGAATCAGGAAGATGTCGGAGAAAGCAGAGGTAAAGTGAATAGTCACCTCGACAATAATGTGAAAACCGCTAATGGTGATCATGCCTGTGTGGGTGAAATGGATCACCACAGTATAAGCGGATGATGATTATAGACGATTTTTCCCTTTTTCTTTATGTCTGTTTACCATCTAATAGGCATTTTTTTTCTTTGGGATGCGTCTAGGTCAGATACGACCAAAATATTTTTCTCATTTCAGAAGTGAAAAAAAATATTGCTCTCAGATTCTGTTCAGTTGTAGTTTTTTAAAATAACCTTGATTTGTGTTTGTTTAAAATGCCATTACCTGTTGCTTACTGGGCCGCTGAAAATGTCTGGCCCAGCTAAATTTCTTGGTTTAAAAATCTGGCCCAACTACTTTCCAGACCTGGACTAGCCCTACTGAATCATACACTAATGTTATTCTGTTATGTGGGCTGTTGTGATAGGGAGATTTGCTGGATGCTGCACGACGGGTGGTGTCCCTGCTGCAGAATGCCCTGTCTGAAGCAGCACCTAGAGACAGTGAGGGTTGTTGTTATCACCTTAATATTGTATATACGCAATCTGTTATTTCTTAACTAATATAATTGTAAGGTATTCTTCTAATATATTGTGCACAGCCAACAAAAAAGAGAAAAATGCAAAACCAAAGGAAGGCTTTCTTTTCTCTTAAAAGTCTTTTTTCTAAACCAACTGAGAGTCAGTTAGAGGGGTGTTCATTATCAGTATTGTTGCTGGCATTTCTGAAAATGTGCCAATTTTAGTCAAGTGGCTACTTTTCAAATGCAGTCCCTGGCCAAGATGAAGAAAGTTCATGAAGACTACATGATAATATTAAGCACTGACATAACAAACAACATTTTTTACATGCAAAATATACAGGAAATATACACTGCAACAGGCTAGGATAGACAAATAACCAAATACACTTGCAAGCCTGACCACTTTAGACCCCAGATTAGAAAATTGGTGAATGAGCATATATTTTTTCCAAGTTTTGTTTTGCTTTCAAGTTCTCACAAATAAAAAAAAAAAAAAGATTTTCCCACTATAGCCAGATCCAGTTTCTGTGGGGGGCGGGGGGGGGGGGTGACAATTTGTAGTAATAACTATTTCCTGCTGAAAACCACTGGTAAACTATCCACATGTCTCTGAATATCTGTGAGTCCCGAGACCTCCATGACAGATAGATATAAGTTGCTAGTGTTGATCGGCAGGAAATCTTCTCCAAAGCCCCACCACCACCTCACACCAATCCACCCAGGGTTTACTCCAAATAAATTTGCTGGTAATACAAACCGGATCAACTTGTGGTTTGTGTCCACGTGTACTAGAGACAAAGGCCCTGGTACATTCTGCGTACAACACAGCCAAGACTTGACAACCTTTATATGATGCGCATGGAATCAACCCTATGCATGGAGGCTGCAACTCTTCTCCACCGAACCCTGTAGCCCATTGACTGCAGCCTGCATTGACTATCCTGTAGCCTGCATTTGGTAGATCATTCTTGACAGAAGAAACCAAATTGTCAAGTTCCCTAACACAGAGCTCATACTCTTTTATTCTTCTTAAGATTGTTCTTCTTGAAACACCCATCAGTGTGGCTATGCAAGGCACAGGAAGTTGAGTATGGAGCATTTCTTTCAAACATTGTTCTTCAATCAAAATCTTGGGTCGTCTATTGGTGGCAGCGACTTCCTGTGTGACACATGGGGCTGGACGTTCCAGATGTGCCCTCACAAGGTCAAAGAGCTCTTGCAAAGCCAGGGTGATAGCAGGAGGTACTTCAATGTGATTAGACAGGGCCTGCAGAAGATACAGCTCCTGATGACAAAGGAACTCCAGGTAATCCAAATTTAGTGGAGTCGCGCTGAATCCTATTTCTATTTTATGCAGAAGACTTTCGAGAAGGTGGTATCTGAGCTGTTCACAGAACAAATTATAGTTAATGAGGTGTCAAGATCTTGTCTCTGATCCACACACTAGGCCTACCATTCAAAAGTTTTAATTATGAAAATGAAATGTTTTTGTTTTGTGAGGTGCTTGTTCATGTATGATGATGTAGTGGCTGCTCTGTTTGACCGTGGTAAACCTTTTCACAAACAATATAAGTGAAGAAGTATGACATTAGATCTAAGGACCAGAGTATAATAAAGTTAAATAAAATCCATCAAAAACACTTACTCAGTGGAGATTCCAATGTAGTAGGCAGACAACTTTATGGCTTTAATAATGAGTGTATTTAGCAGCTACAAGGACAAAAGATATTATAAACCTCTCCATTTTAATGCTAATTTAATAAACATTAACAGATAGCACTTAAGGTGGTTTCGCCTATAGTCTGCTAACACTAACCCGAGAACTAATATCTGAGGAGCGTTCTTCCCAGGATTTGAATTTATTAAATTGGTTTTGTGATGTTGTATTAAGAAATTTTATTCACAATGCAATTTACCGTACATTGGCCCATTCTTTTATATACGGTAAGACGAAGCGGGAAATTCGAGCGAGCGAGTGCTGTGCAGACGCGAGCGCGTAGAGGGGATGGGTTTTCAGCACTCGAGCACACGCACGCGCGTGGTTCGACTTTTGGCCCTAATTTAACGGCGAGCGAGTGAGTGAGTGCTGTGCAATCGCGAGCGCGTAGAGAGCATGGATTTTCTGTTTTTATGCGCACGACTTTTGGCACTAATTTAACGCCATAGAAATGTGTGTTTAAAAGGGGAGGAGATCGGGTTGCAGCGCTGGTGTGAGCGGTTTCTCCGGGCAGTTCGCTCGAGGCTAACGTGGCTTTGGGAACGTGGTGCACCCGTCACCCATGCCAGGGAAGAAATCAAAACCGAAATGCTAGGAATATGGACTTCATCTTACGTCAAGCGTTTTCCCCTCCATTGACGCCCATAAAGAAAAGGCTTAAAGTCCATATTCCTAGCATTTCGGTTTTGATTTCTTGTCAGGTAAGTCTTTATGGCCAGATACATTCGCGAGAAATTTGGTGATTTGTGGTGACTGTTTTAATACATTAAGTTGCGTTACGCATTTTCACATTAAGCGTTTTAGAATGTCCCGTGGCAGGTATCCCCTTCTATTGCCCTAGGGAGGGTTGTAACCCTCGTCTGTATATTAATAAAGAATAATCCTTCTATTCCTGTCTCATGTATCTGGACCTCCCCAGCAATTTAACGAAATTTGGTGGCAGCGGTTACAAGTGAACCCGTTTAAGTTTAGCGCTCATACTTCCGTCCATATGTTTAAGACCCACCTTGGCTGACTTAGCTGACATGTCCTGATTTCATAATCTTCAAATTTGTAATCTTTTCTCCTTCATCTAACTCCATGTTTTTAACTTCTTGTCATTTTCTTGCCGTTTGACTCATAGAAAATTATCAGACTTAAATGACACGTCAGCCTGTGCAGACAGCGATTTCAATGTTTTAATAAATTGGCCAGCAGGTGGGGGCAGTGCTCAATTTCATTAATGCCATTCAGAAAACTTTCAGGCTTTATGTCTTAATGAACAGCCTAGAAAAGGACAAAGCATTATATTACTGATGCATACAGCAGATCCCCAACTCAGGCTGTGTTGCATATTCTTAACAGTGCTACAGTATGTTCACACAGCCAGTACAAACAAACTTGCAAGATCTAGACCAGGGGTCACCAACCTTTTTAAAACGGAGAGCTACTTCACGGGTACTGAGCCATACGAAGTTTGATATCAGTTTTAAACGCCCTCCTAAACATGTCTAAACTTCATGCATGATAAACATGTTTTAAATGCTTTTTTATATTCAATTTCAAATCTATATAAATGCAAATGTGATAGATTAGAAACAGGACAAAATAAAATTTTAGATGATGTTCGCTGGTGAGTTGTGCTATTTTATAGAACAGGTCCACGGGCAACTCATGTGGTCATTGGGGGCATCCTTGGGGCACCATGTTGGTGACCCCTTATCTAGACCTACCACATCAGGTAGGAAGGTGCCTATTTCTACCAACTATTCAGACCATCAGACCCAAACCATACATTCAGTCATGCACAGGCACTCCACCAGAGGGCTCTACATTCTGTCCTACATCTGCTCACCTGTTAGACCCACACTCAGTCTCCATCCTGATTTCTACCTACTACTCGGACTATCTCACCAAAACCAGTCCTGTGGCCTGTTCTATGAAGCGGGGTTACTGGCTTATTGGGGAAACTTGTCGGATTTCTTGATCGGGACCTTCAACTGCTCTGCCATAGAGAGCATCCTAACATGCTGCCTTACGGTCTGGTATGCGGGCTGCTGGTGGCCTCCTACCGCTCTGCCATAGAGAGCATCCTAACATACGGCCTTACGGTGTGGTATTCGGGCTGCTGGTGGCCTCTATGACTTTTTTTGTAGACAGTCCATCTGTGTGGTGCTGTTTGCACGAATTGTTTTGGGAAATGCACTTACAGTTTTGCAGATGTTAAGGGTGATTCCAGAAATGCATCAAAGCAACTGAGGAACTGCAATGTCACTGTACAGTTACTTATAATGGGCGCCAATGTAATGTGTAGAGTGGCAAATAAACTGATTCACCATTTACTCTCATGTACATCACTTAAAATGCTTGTTTTAAATGCAAATGTGTGAATGTAAATCTAAGCAGTAAAGCTACAATTTACATTCTGTTTGCATGGTGGAAAGAACATTTAATCTGCCTTTTAAGTGTGATTAGAAGATCTAATGCCTGTGTGCTTGTAATAAGATGGTCGCTGGTTCAAACCCAGCCACAGCACATCTCTGCGTCCTTGAGCGAGGCCCTTAACCCCCAGCTCACTGGGCATCACTATGGGTGGCTGCCCTTCGCAGACAACTTACTCTGTTTACTCTAAAAAAAAGAGAGCAAGTTGAGAGAGAAGTTAAGACAATTTCTCCACAGGGACCAATAAAGTATCAATTATTATTACTGTATGAGAGACTGTCTAATATCAGATAGATAACAGACTCATACTGTGCTGAGCTTGTCTGAGAGAGATGATTAGCAAATGCTCTCCCACAGTATCTCAGCACTCTGTACAAAGAACTTTATATGCTCAGTATCTGCTCCTGTTTATCTAATTGTTCTCATTTTAACTGGATGTTAAGGAGTAAATTAATAAACGTCATGTAAGTGCACATTAAAATGCTTTTTCACTGTTACTTAAGTTCCCATGTGAACAGCCAATCAGATCAGCCTGATGTGTGTCTCTCTGTTTCCTCTCTGTTTCCTGCCCTTTCATCCCGACCACGACCATGATCTCTCACTTAGCAGCAGAGCAGTTTATTCTAAACAGTGGAAGCACAAAAATGTTCAGACTCTTTGGTCTTCTCATTTTCATTAGTAAGGCCCTATAATATAAATTATTTTGGGATTTTAATATTTTCATTTATCTGTATGATGTGATCAGTGGAATTTGGCCATTTAATCTGCATCATAGTTAATAGTTATTTAGATTACTATTATATGTCTTATTTGATTATGATTTTTTTTGTTTTTCTGTTTTTGCAGACACTGCACTGACTACAGATGTTGTTCAGCCCAGTCACCTGATGAGGGTTCAGCTTGGAGACAGTGTGACCCTGACATGCTTCTGTCAAGGAGAAACAACTTTTGTTACTTTGTTTAAGCAAGCTGTTGGTCGGAAGCCCCAGCCCATGGCGAAAGCACTTCTCTACGTACCTGGTGAATTTTACAAGGAATATAAAAGCATAAAACGTTACTCCTTACTGAATGCAGAGGGGAGTTTTAACCTCACTATTTCTAACGTGGAGCCGTCAGATTCTGCAGTGTATTATTGTGCTGCTGTGTTTCTTCATGAGGTCACCTTCGGGAATGGAACCTTTGTCATAATCACAGGTAAATGAGATTCCAACTATTTTCATATTTGCTTTATTATAATGTCAGTAAGATTATTCCCTGCAAAATAATTTTGACAGTTTAGTTGTTTGTCAATATAAAATTAGCAAAGATACCTTATTGTCTGCTTTGTTCCATAAATGTTTTTCTAAACATCAAACAAAAATCATTCATTATTATTATTATTATTATTATTATTATACAATTTGTTGCATTTTGCTTGCTGTCAGCCAAAAGCCTAACCTTCTCTTTATACAGATGTTAATGTTACACATTGCAGCCTCTTTAAAACAAATAACATAAAAAAATGTTTGAGTTGTTATATACAGTATAGGACTGTGCAAAAATCTTAAGCAACAAAAGAAAATTATTTTTGACGTTATTTATCTGAGCAGTCAGTGTGTATTCACTCTGAAAAAAAAAATGCATGATTTAACATATGAACTAGGGATGTGCACCATTCAGAACTGATTTGAGAATGAAATTCTCAAATACGTATCCTAAAATTCAGGATTTTGAATACATATATGAACTTGAATTTCAGTTCATTTTGTTAATCTGAATTACATTTGAATTGTGGTTGAAAACAGGTTGTGGCATTGAAATTTATATTTGAATTTAAAGAAGAAGAACGAAAAAGGGTTTGGATTCAAATTCAAGTTCATATACGTACTGTAGGTGTAGCTTTTAACTAAAATATGAACTTTAATTTAAATATGAATTATACATAAACACATTAACATTGTTATACATCATTGTTATAAAAATGTCGTTTTGTAAAGAATGAAATAATGCAACATTTGAAGTGTCACCTAAAATAATAATTATACTGTCATTTTGTGCACCATGGTGGATCTGCTCATAGGAAGAGCTGAGTGTCTCTCCTTAAAAGTCAGTGTTGGCTGCAGTGACGGCAGTTTCTAACCTAAGAAACGTCCCTGTTGGGGAAAGCGCCCGGCGTTTCCACCCCAACTCCACATTTATGAGACACACACAGGTTACAGTTTTACTTGCAAGGGTACCCACACTCTCTGCAATGCAAACTACAGCAGAATGTGTTACAAAGGGTGGTTCCCCTTGTCTTCTTTATTTATAGTCAATGGGGGGCGCAAGAGAGGGAAGTGAGATTCTTATCTAAGTAGGCAGCTGTTAACCACCTACTTAGAGTACAATAGCTAAGAGTATGTGGCTAGAAGATAAGAAATAACGTATACATATATATTTACACTCATTGCTGATCATACAGAAATGATTAACAACTGTTTCTTCAACCTAACAGTCCCTCCTGTTTATCATGACAGTATGATCAGAAGCATCAACATTGTACAAGTTGCAAAAGCACTTTAGGTACAACCTTCATTTAGACCACATTGTCATTATCCTGGAAAACATTTAATTCCGGTTCTTCAGGTCCGAGCCCTGCACGGGTGCTTTCGGCTCGGCCGTCATTATGAATTATATGTCTTCTTCATCGCCATCGCTGGAAACAGGCTCTGTCTCTATAGTTTGGGTAAGGGAGAGAAACATTGTACTGCGTGTCCGAAAAGCAGCGTTAAGAGCTTGATTAATAAACATTTTCAAACATGGTATAACAGTAATAAAACAACAGAAAAATAAAATGAAAAACAAAAGAAAATATAAGTGAAACATTACTTTGATATCCTATACCTGCAGAAGATATTCATAGCTCTGCCATACACCGTAGGTCCTTCACTATGAGTGAGCATTACTGAACAAACATAGCAATTTGTCACATTTTTCGCTGTTACAGTATCATGTACATATCGGTACCAGTAGTTTTGCATAAATGGATGTGAGTGGTCAGCGGGCAACGGGCGTAGATGGAAGTCATCATGGGTCCATCGCCGTAGGTGCTGTAATGGAGCTGGTGAGAGCCAGGACAACCATACAAGTCCTACAACAAGAATGACCCCTAGAGTCACTTTACCACATCCCCACCCTATCAGGGCCATCCTAAATAGAGTGCAGCTCAGTTGTTTTCTTCACCGGGTTGAGACAACAGCACCCTATTGGTTACTGTGCCTTTGTAGCGGACTTCCACTGCTACTCTGTTGCTGAGGCCTCTGATAAGGGCTTGATGGGTTTACAGTGACTTTTGTGTATCCAGGAAGGTCGTTCTGCGATCTTTACTGCTGTTGGTGTTGTAAGGAGGACTTGATAAGGACCGTCCCACCGAGGTGTGCTCCAATCTTTCCGCAACAGGACCTTGACCAGGACCCAATCTCCCGGCTGCAAGTTATCCTGTTGAGTAGAAACAGAATTTACCGGCAGACTACTGGGGCTATGTTTTTGTTGTGATGTTAGTAGTTTACGCATCCAATCGGCCAGCGTATTTTCTCGGTCTGCTTTTTCTATGTCATTCATTTCAGTTGCTAGGGGAAATGGTCTACCATACACTATTTCAAAAGGTGTTAATCCTGCAGGAGTGGGAGTTATTCTCATCCATAATTTTACTAGAGACAAACATTCTGGCCACGGCCTTTTTGTCTCTTCCACTGTCTTTCTTAGCCTTGTTTTAATAGTGCCGTTGGTCCTTTCCACTAAGCCTGCGCTCTGAGGGTGATACGCACAATGATTCTTAAGCGTAAAACCTAATGCTTGTGAGCAAAGGGACATAGTCTGATTTACAAAATGAGTCCCATTGTCTGATCTTATAATATGAGGTATGCCATAGGTAGGGAAATAATGGCTTACCAAACATTTTGCAACGGTCATTGCATCACAATGCTTTACAGGGTATATTTCTACCCACTTAGAAAAGGTGTCTATAATAACTAGACAGTATTTCTTTCCTTGTGACCAAGATAATTCAATAAAATCCATATGTACAACTTGAAACGGATACTCAGCTGTGGGGAACTGGCCACGTTTTGGTCTGATGTTTCCTTGTGCATTGTGTTTACAACAAATTAAGCATGTCCTACAAAATTGTTTTGCATAATCAGAAAAATTTATAGCATAGAAATATTGTTGTATGATATGTACCATCCCTCCTGTTGAGACATGAGTATTTCCATGGCTCACCAAAGCAGCTGTTTTGTATAAATTTTTTGGTAGGATGGGCTTGTCATTCATATAGTAAACTTTCTCTCGTTGTATTGCTCCTCTTTTGATCCAACTTTGTACTTCTATTTTAGGAGCATGAATCTGTGCATCACATAGCACATCGCTATCTATAAAAAGAATGTCTGCCACTGATAAGGTAGGTTGTTTCAGTGCCGCTTCTTTGGCGGTTTTATCTGCAAAACTATTTCCTGCGGTTTCTGCAGAGTCATCAGTCTGGTGTGCTTTGCATTTGCACAGTGCAAAGTGAGTCGGTAAATGCACAACGTCTAATAATCTAAGTAGCAAATTTGTATGAGTAAGAGATGTGCCCTGTGATGTTCTAAAACCTCTATTTTTCCAGACTCTTGCATGGTGATGGACAGCTGCAAACACATATTGACTATCAGTGTAGATAGTAAGTGACTTGTTCTTGAACAGTTCACATGCCCTGATCACAGCATAGAGTTCAGCCGCTTGTGCTGAACAAGTAGAAGGGAGTGCATTGGCTTCTAACACTTCAGTAGATGTAACTACAGCATACCCAACTTTATTTTTTCCCATATCATTTTTTGATGCTGAGCCATCTACATAAACAACTTCTGATCCTGGTATAAAAGTTTGCAGAATATCTGCTCTTGGTTTTGTTTGTTCTTCTATTGTTGCTTTGCAAGAATGTGGCTCCCCATCCTCTGCGGTGGGGAGGAGCGTGCTAGGGTTCAATAGGCCACACCGCTGAAGTTCAATGTTAGGTTGTGAGAGCAAAAGTGACACTAAGGTAAGATGTCTTGTATGTGTTAAGAATGGAAGCGGTGTCTGCAACAAGATTAGAGACACAGAATGAGGAACTTTAAGTATGAGGGGGTGACAAAGTACCAATTCTGCTGATACCTTTACTGCTTCTGCAGCAGCTGCACATGCCTGTAAACACTGTGGAAAGCCAGCTGCTACTGCATCTAATCGTTTTGAATAGAATGCTAACGGTCTCTCTTTTGCTCCGAATGGCTGTGTTAATACTGCTTTCATATAACCTTGATTAGCATCTACACATAGGGTGAATGGTTGTTGATAATCTGGTAGAGCAAGGGTCACATTGGTTTGCAACATTCTTTTTAAATTTGTAAAAGCATTTTCTCCGTCCTCAGTCCATTGTATTTTGTCCTTTAGAGTCATCTCCTTCCCGTATATTAAATTTTGCAAAGGTTGAACTAGAAAAGCATAATCTGGTAACCATTCTCTACAATAATTGCAGAGCCCTAAAAAGGACATCATCTGTTGTTTAGTCTGTGGTTTAGGTGCTTCCTGTATAGCTTGTTTCCTTATCTCTAGCAGCGAGCGACCTTTTTGTGAAAGGTTATGCCCTAAATAGACAACTGTCTTTTTGCAATACTGCAACTTCTGTTTAGAAGCTTTATGTCCAGTATTGTATAAATGCTGAAGCACAGTTAGGGTAGTTTCTTTGCAATGTTGTTCTGAATCTGCTGCTATTAAGATATCATCCACGTATAGTAATACCTGACTATGTGATGGTATTTCACAGGTACTCATAGAGTATCTAAGGGCCATGGTATATACATGTGGACTTTCAGAAAATCCCTGAGGGAGTCTAGTATATGTATATTTTTTCCCTTTATAGGTAAATCCAAATAAATGTTGAGAATCAGGGTGCAATGGTACTGAGAAAAATGCATTACTAAGATCCACTACTGAGAAGTAGCTTTTATCAGGAGTCAATGAGTTGAGCAATAAGTGTGGGTTAGGCACGTCTGGTGCTGCATGTTGCACTATGTTATTAACCGGTCTTAAATCCTGCACCATGCGCCATTTCCCTGTATGTCCCTTCTGGACTGGAAAGATAGGAGTGTTGCAAGTGGCTTCAGGAGCCTCTCGCAATATTCCTGATGCTAACATGTCTTGCACTACAGGGGCTATACCTTTTTCTGCTTCAGGTTTTAATGGGTATTGCCTAACTACTGGACGGTGTTCTGATTTCACAATTACTTTGTAAGGTGGAAACCCCTTTACCAGCCCTACATCAGTGGGGGAGGACGACCACAACCCTTCTGGGAGGCGATCTAGATCTGGACATGATCCCTCCTCCAGGGTTGAAAAAATTTGTCAGGTTGGGTCCTTTAAGTGTGTGGTGGGAGTGGTTTGAACTCTCCATCCCAAAGGAAACCGCCACACATTGTGTTTCTCATCATAGCTCCAACAGGAGCCAGATACGGGTTGGTAGTCATTGTAACTGTGCATAGAATCTCGTAAGAACATCTCTACATCTCTCCACTGCATCTGGGGTGGTTTTGAAAGAGATACGTGTGGTGTTCTCTCTCTAAATACAGCCTGTTGCTTGTTAGATAAAATGACTGAGGCTGCTGAAAACCCAGTGGTGGGGTTAACATACATATGTTGTAAGGTAATACAAGTGTCTTGGAGGGCATGAAACGTTTTGTCATAGACATAATCTGGTCCAAGGGTGTCTTTGTACCACATAGTGACGTGTAAGGCATCGTCAGGCATGAACTGGGCCTGTCTAGGGGACTGCTTTTCTCTAGTTTTCCGCAATAATTCTCGTGTCTGTGCAGTTCCCCCTAGGTCCAGAGACCAGTAATATTGTGGTGTTGTGGTTCCTTGCACAACATAAGCTTCTTCATTTACGATTGCTTTCATGCCAGTGGCTGTGGCAACCACGCTAATGCCCATTTGTACCATAAGGTCTCGGCCTAACAAGTTAACAGGACAAGAAGGGCTTATTAACACCTGTGCTTGACATTCAAGTCCAGTTTCCTTATCTTTTACTGCAACTGGGTTTGTTAACTGATGTCTGTCTGTCTGACCTCCTGCCGTTTTTATATTTATGACTGATGAAGAATATGTGACTCCGGGAGGACTGGAGGTTAGGACAGTCCTACATGCTCCAGTGTCACACAGACATTCATATACTTTGCCGTTTATGACTAACTTCCGACTTGGCAAGGTTTCCCACTGCCTTTCTGCTAATAACTGACACACTGCTTGTAAATCTATTTCCTTATCTAAAAGGTCTTGTAAAGTGACCTCCGTTTCCTTTCTTAAAATCACCTCTGTTTTGCCTCGGATGGTGTCGGTAACAGGGGCCTCCGAGGGGGGTCATTGATCATTGTTTTCAATGGAGTTTGGGTTATATGGTTGTTTCCCTACTCTACAATTCCTAGCTAAGTGTCCAGGTTTCCTGCATGTCCAGCAAATGTTATCTTGCTGAGACGAATTCCTGTAATTGTTTCTGAAAACACCTCTCCCCCTTCCTCGGCCTCTTGACCTTCCTCTGAATCCTCCCCTCCCCGGAGGATTCATTTGCACTAGCGCTACTACTTCTGAGGCGCTGAATATTGTGTCTGTCTTTTCCTGTTTCTGCGCTTTCTGCGCGTGTTGAGCATATTATAGTGCTTGTTGGACTGAACCAGTATTCTGATGTACCCAATGTTTGTCAAGATATTTTCGCAATTCGGGCTTTAGGCCTGCGACAAAAGCTCGTTTTAGCTGTTGTTGGTACACTCCTACTGCCTCTTCATCAAATGGGATCCCTGAGTTTCCTCTAAATACAACTCTCATTCTATCCATAAAATCCTCAGGTTCCTCTCCATCTTTTTGTTTACATTGCGCTATTCGTCCATAGTCTGCGCGTCTTACGAAGGCTGTCTCTACCCTGTTTCGCAAGTCTCGTAATGCTTGTATGAGTTCCTGCGAGTCATGTGCTAAGACTTCATCATTATTACCATGTCCTGTGAAGTCTCCCGCTACACGTCCCCATTTATGGGTAAACAACTGTCTGAGACATCTATACATTTCCCTGCCGTTCAAATGAAAACTACTTTGTAATTCTAGGATGGCAGTCCAAAACTCGGGTACCCCTTCTTCAACCGGGGGTATTCCTTTTAAAGCCGCTGTTCTATCCTCAGCGGTCCAGGGTCTATATACTAACATAGTTTCGGGTCCTGCATTATTTGGGCCTCGATTTGGATTTGCCACTTCTACGAGTGGACACACCAAATCATTCTCCCAGTCTTCCTGTTCTGTGTCATTTTTTGGATGCCAGCGTACTTTACTTGTCTCCAGATCCTTTAACGGATACAGAGAAGGGTTAGACCCTCGGGTCATCATTCGAGATGATTCCCCTCCTCCTATTTGTCGTCTATTTACAGCTGGAACTGGTGCAGGCGCAATCATTGGAATTTGTGGGGGCAGTAAGGGAACTGGAGCGGCAGAAGATTTTGTTGCCGTCTCCTCATCTAGTGTAATTAAAGTCGCCTGTAATTTTTTCTCCTTATTTCCCTTTTTTTGCTGTCTTTTATTATCTCTTAATTTACTCTGTTCTAACCATGCATCAGAAAAAACATATTCTTTTTTTCTGTCTTTACCTTCTTTCTTATTGGTAGTCTGTAACATCTCCAGTTTTAAGTTTCCCTGTAATTTTAATATATCTGGAGTGTGGAGTTTTCCTTCAAACCCATGTTTTTTTCCTCCATCTCTGACTACTTATTTGTCCTGATCCTGGCTTATATCCTTCCATAAACTTCTCATCTCCCTCTAGTTCCATTTGTTTACTTTGATTCTTCCCCATTGTTACCTTTTAATGGATACACTACAAAAAATAAAAAATCCTAAAAGCAAGTCTCTGGCATGAGACCTCAGGAGGACACTAACACGGCCTTCTACTGCTCCCTATTAGAGCAGCGGTGTTAGTTTTCAGGGATGAAACCCGTCCTTGATCCTTCAGTCACCAGTATGTTGTTGCTTTTAGGGTGGATCGTGTAGGTTAATCTAAAACCTATAAAAACACATCCACATACAACACTGTATATATTTCCAACAACGCCTACTTTCTCTCCCGGTTAATTTCGGCTAACCTCAACCACATGCATGTCTTGGCCACCTACTTATTTAGGTGCCGTATCTCTCACTTGGCCACCTACTCACTTAGGTGCCATATCTCTCACCTGTATAGTGTGCTCTCTGATCCGTCACCGAGGTCCTTCAGACATCACCAGACGTCGAGCGCAGTTCTAACCACCGGCCTGATGACGAATTCACATCACAGGTCTTTCTTGCACCCGACTTCGAGTGGCTGTCGACAGACTTCGGTGTCGCTTCTCTCGGCGTACTGGAGACGTCTTCGGGGTTCCTCGGATCCGGCTCGAAGGACCAAATTCTATGTTGGGGAAAGCGCCCGGCGTTTCCACCCCAACTCCACATTTATGAGACACACACAGGTTACAGTTTTACTTGCAAGGGTACCCACACTCTCTGCAATGCAAACTACAGCAGAATGTGTTACAAAGGGTGGTTCCCCTTGTCTTCTTTATTTATAGTCAATGGGGGGCGCAAGAGAGGGAAGTGAGATTCTTATCTAAGTAGGCAGCTGTTAACCACCTACTTAGAGTACAATAGCTAAGAGTATGTGGCTAGAAGATAAGAAATAACGTATACATATATATTTACACTCATTGCTGATCATACAGAAATGATTAACAACTGTTTCTTCAACCTAACAGTCCCAAACACTTTTCCTGCATCAAAAGTCAAACTAGTCCCTATTCCTGCCATGAAAGGTTCACATAATGTCACCGATACCTGAACCAACCATGTTTATCAGAGGATGCCAACCCTTTGGCTGCAGCTTTCTCTGCACACGCTGAGAGAGTCTTCAGTGTAGCAGGAAAAGATTTCAGGCCAGAAGATTGCAAATTAAATCATGAAACCTTTGAAGATATTATGCTGAATAAATGTAATAATAATGAAAAATTAGCAATGTGTATTGGAATAAAGCATAATTGTATTTGCCATGACGTTTTGCTTTTCGCTGTAGTGCTATGGTTGAACGGAAAAACTTACTTTTGTGTGCATAAGAAAATAAATAGGAGGAACTACGAAACCAAGTAATTCCTTTTACTATGTATACTTTTTCTTTAATGTTAAAAGATAGACAAACTAGTAATGGGCAAACAGCTCTTCGGCTCTTGAATTAAATTATGCAGGTACTACAGCAAAATGCTCAAAAATACCAAAACACATCAAGAGCTAAATATGCAAAAACAATAAATACCTTCCTGTGGAAAAGGGGCAACATAAACCAAATGTAAAGTCACGAAAATCATGAAAATATAAAGTACACTTTACACACTTCATTTCTTTGAATTGAAATTAATTATATTCATCTACCTTCATACATTAATACAAGACATTATATGATTATAATGTTTGTTATTATCATATAATTTTTATTTAGGTATTATGTAGGTGCAGTTAATGTATAGTGTTACCTGATATATACTAATAAGCAGTAATACAATAAAAAGAGAGAAGAATGTCAGCTGTTCTCCAAGAAGTTACTGATTTCTTGGATGGCTAGAAGAACATCGATTCAGTTCCCAAAAATCTGTAAGAACAATTTTTGAGGATCTGTATTTTCCATTGTTATTCTCAAAGGGCTGTCATCATGACTATTTTGCTTTTCAGGTAAAGACTCCAACAGCAGGACTGTGGTACAGCAGCCTGTGTCTGACACATTGCAGCCAGGAGACTCTGTGAGCCTGCAGTGTACGATAGAGACTGGGAGCTGTGCAGGAGAACACAGTGTTTACTGGTTCAGACATGGATCAGGAGAATCCCTTCCTGGAGTCATTTACAGCCCTGGAAACAGCAGTGATGAGTGTGAGAAGAGCCCTGAGGCTGGATCTCCTACACGGAGCTGCGTCTACAGCCTCCCCAAGGGGAACCTCAGCCTCTCCGATGCTGGGACTTACTACTGCGCTGTGGCCATGTGTGGGGAGATGCTGTTTGGGAACGGCACATAGCTGGATATAGATGGTAACACCCAGTGTGGGGAGATGCTGTTTGGGAACGGCACACAGCTGGATATAGATGGTAGCACCCAGTGTGGAGAGTATATCTGCTTCAAAGTTTTATTTAGCTTATTCTGCTATTAAGACATTTATTTCTTTTTTTAATGTAATGAATTTTCTAATTTAAGTGCTTAAATTAAATTACACAGATGTTAATTTAATAATTATCCATCCATCCATCCATTTTCCAAACCGCTTATCCTATTGGGTCGCGGGGGGTCCGGAGCCTAATTTAATAATTATTTCAAATATTAATATCCATCCATCCATCCATTTTCCAAACCGCTTATCCTATTGGGTCGCGGGGGGTCCGGAGCCTAATTTAATAATTATTTCAAATATTAATATAAATTGTTAAAATACAAAATACTAGAAGTTCATGTTAAAAATGGACTATTTACAAAACAACTGCTGTAATGTGTTATCGATTTGATCTTTAACTAATGTAATGTAAGCAAATGGGAAATGTGTCTCTATATCATTATGCTGAAATCTATCTCTTTGTTACAGGCTTTCAGAAGCTGCTGGATCCTCTTCACTCTGGCTTGCTGATAGTTTTATCTTGCAGCATTATTCTGAACGTTGCTCTCATTTGTATAAGATGTAAACTGACCTGTACACACTGTGCAGGTACGCTGCCCGGCTTTATGCACTCAGAAGGACAAAATGTAGATTTTAACAAATTATAGAAATATAAAATTGTTTTATGATAGATAACATTTTCATATTAAAACCACTCTTGCAGGTAATACAGTTTTAAAATCCATTATTAAATCTCACCTTATTTATATAAACCTTTTTGTACTGTAAGATTTACATTTTTGTATTATATCTTTCATATTTTGCAAAATCTATTGAAATATACATGTTGCAATAAGTTGCATATCAATAACTTTTATTACCAAGATCTCCTTTATAGCAATTTTATTATATATGATATATGAGAACAAATGACACGTATCCAAACATGCACACTTAAATTGACAGAAGTCATTTTTACTTTCATTTTTGAGACAAAAAGGATGTTGATTGCTTGAAAATTCGGAATGTTATCTGACCACGGTATGATACCGTGCGAAATTAAATAATATATTGATGTGTTATATATTTTAAACAGATGAAAAGAACAGTGATATATCAAAAGTGGAATGGTCACGCAAGCAAGTATGTAATAAATATTTCAAATTACAAATCGTCAGTAAAACAAATGAACCTCAGACTGATTTCCATCCTGGGATCAGCATTTTAAGTGCTATTTGTGAAAATAGGTAATAGCAAACCGATTTGATCCATCCAATTCTGCCATCTTTGTCTCCACAGTGCCATGACGAGGACACACTGAATTACGCTGCCCTGAACCTTAAGAAGCCAAAACCCAGGAGACAGAAGAAAGACGGGAATAATGACACTCTGTATTCTGACCTCCGCTACAGAGATTATGAATAAAGATGCTTCTCATTCATGTCAGTCACACAGAGTGTTCAGGGTGTAGCTTTAATAATGTTCAGAGGAGGGCAGGGGAGCCAGTGCTTCTGAGACTGAATCACGGGATTTTACGGAGCACCGGTGCTGAGTTTGGTGTCAGTGTGTTTGGGGCGCATTTTTACTGGAAGTGCAAATGTTCAAGCCAGACTGGGGGCTGAGGGAGGGGGAGAGGGGAGCCACAGAGATTATTTCTTCATGGCATGGGGGGGAATAAGCGGCTTTAATGTTGTGGAAAGGCTGAGTTGCTGCAATCAGTTCTTTGATGTCACACATGCTTACTTGTCTCCCTTGTGTACCATGCTGAATGGTTTGGGGCAAACGCACAGGGACTGATCGATTATATTAAACAGATGAAAGAAACTGAATGAAAATTTCAAGTGTTCTTAAATTACGTTTTTCATTTAATTGTGTGTTCTGGATGTATTTTTGAGTATATACATGTACCTGTATATGTACCTGTATATATACCTGTGTCGTTAATAACGATGTGGATAATTAAGAAAGAGGAGTTTTGTTTCTTGCTCCCTGTCTTGTTACTTGGCTCACAAACATACACACACATAGACACACACACAAACATACACAGACACACAAACACACACACACATAGACACACACACACACAAACACACATGCACACATGCACACACACACACTGCTACGGCTCTGTAAGAACACTACCATGCTCTTTTGTGTGAGTGGGGTGGGGGGTGTTAAATAAGATGAAAATGACAATGGCTGTACTTTTGTTATGTCAGTTGTGTTTCTATAGTCATTGTATCATATTCCACAAGCTTTTTATTCTACAAGATGTACAAGCCAGTCAGTGTATTCAGTGGGGTGTTCAGGAGTCATTAGGTTCTGAAAAATGTCTTGCATTTAAAACATAATGTACTTTTGAATACTTAAGTATTTTTAGATGCAAATACTCCAGTACTTTAACTGAAGTAAAAAATTAACTGAAAAACTTTGAGTATTATTTGACGAGGAGTATCTATACTTAACTCAAGTAGTGAAGTTGTGTACTTTGTCCACCTCTGTCCAAAAGTGACATACAGCTGTAAGCTGTTTGGGTTTGTTTGTCTGCTGAGTGCTTCTCTGCAGTGCTGCAGATGTTTCCACTGGTTAGATGCAGCTCAGGAAGACTGACCCACTGACTGCACTGTGCTGGACTCACTTTGCAAAGAGTAAAAACCACACAGACAGAACAATATCTGCTTCTTGTAAGACCCTGTTTCCTCTCTACCTCACCCAGGTCACGCTTTCAAGTATTCAGCCTAAGTTATTTTATCCAAACAAGCCACCATTATTATTCATGCAGCTGGACATTTGACTGGAGCACATGATTGCTACATATCACTACTGTACATGGAACGGAATGTACAGTTTTCACAACAGAACTTTAGAAAAGCAAAATTCTCATCAGTCCACATCTCTAACCACCACACATCCTAGGGCTCCCATTTATAATGGTACATTTTTGTTTTATTCACATTCTTTTTCATCACACAGATAAACACCATCCATTAATCTTACAGCATGTATCCTGGTCAGGGTGATGGGGACGACACCACCTATATCGAGTGTGATTTAAGGCCAAGACCTTAAAAGGGAGAGTCAAGACTGAGGCTTGTTACAAGAGCAGTGGGGCACAAAACAACAAACAACATCATTATGAATGTAAAATAAATGGATGTATATATAAATATAGGGTAATAATAGAAACAAAAAATAAGAATATATTACATACAGAGGAATATTATAGGAATATTAAAATTAACTTATACACAATCCTTAACTTATACACAATCCTATTGCATGTAACATTATTGCTCATGTGCCAGATATTAGCCTCCCAAAGGAAGCTGCCACACAGGGCATAATGCACTGGCTCAATGCAACACTGCACATCAGTGAATAAGGAGGAACAATATTGCAGATCAGCAGCAGATAGAAACTGTATCAGAAGACAGTGAACAGGGGAAAAGTTCAATGAGCAGAGTGCAGATTATAAAGCCTGACTGCTGTGGGGCCCAATGACCTGCGGTACCGTTCTGTCACACGCCGGGTGTCTGAGTCTCTTACTGAAGGAGCTGCCCTTACGGGCCTCCATAGTCTGCTGGGGGGGTGAGAGGTGTCACATAAAATTGATGACAGCCTTGTTATCAGCCTGCTCTCATCCATCTACTCTACAGTGCCAAGGGACGCTCCTCCCTGATGATGAGAGGAGTCTAAGCATGTGGACATTTGGGATAATGTGAGTTCAGAACTGGATGGTCAGCTGTACGACTTCCAGTCTGTAGGCAGACTCATCACCTTCAGTTATGATGGCAAACACAGTAGTATCACCTGCAAAATTCAGGATCTTCACTGGAGCAGCAGTGATTTGTGTAGAAATTGAAGAGAAGAGGGAGAGCACAGAGCCTGGAGGAGCTCAGTGCTGAGGGTCAGCGTGTCTGATGTGTGCTGTAAGCATACAGATGTCCTGCATTTGTGGAACATTTTGTTTGTGCTGCTGTTTATATGTGTTGTTGACGCTGCAGTCAGTAATTTTCCACTAGCAGTCTCACCTCTGCATTTTACAGGAAGACTGACCGACTGAGAGCAGGGTGTTTGTGTCTCTCTTCTCAGTGAGCGAAAACCACACAACCATCAGGTCCTCAGCTCAGGCCCACTGCTTCACTAGAAAAACCACAAAGGGTATTTTTATCTAAAAGTGGGTGAGCAAGTGAGATGTTATTGACAGCATGAATTTGTCTACTAACATTTTAAATTCAAACCTAAAAAGCAGTATGTCCAGGATGTCAGTAATTACATTTAGTCAGTATGAACAATTTGGGTGCAATAATATAGAATAATGTAGAATTTTGCATAATTCAGTTAATACCAGTAAGATACCGATCATTAACACTATAAGGTCATGTTGCTGAATCTCATTGTTAAAGTTAAATGAATCTACGCATTTTTATACACACAAGACTGTGCTTAGTTCATCTTTCAGTCAAAATCACACAGTGAGGCAAATCTGACCATCTTAATTGTTTTTGCTTGTGTGGAATGGCATCCCATGCAGGCCTGTGCTCTGTGCTTCCTGGGACAGGTCCCACCCTCTCCAGACCCCGATGAGAATTAGTAGTCGCTGGATAAAAGATTGACAAAAGATAAAAATACAAAAGTCATTCTTGCTGTCTAACCTCTGATTACTGCATGACATTTCTGATTTCTGATAACTGATAAGTAGAAAATATGTTTAGTCTCTTGCTTGGTGGTAAGAAAAAAGGAGAACCACAAAGAGCACAGTCATTTTCAAGGTTATTTCTCACTGGTCAGTGTGAAAGGCTGCGTCATTAATATAACGCCGGGCTCAGCACAGTGACTGCACCTGCGCTGCACTGTAGAACACAAGCCAGGCTGCAGACCATCAGCCCTGAAAGTTAAAACAGGACTCGTATGTGTGTCATGTGGTGTTTAATAAAAATTTACAGGACAGAACATAGTGGATTCAGTTTCCTTTGCTCTTACACTCCCAGTCCAAAGTGTGGCCACGACTGCTGTCAATGCATCTGTCTCTTTTTTCACCTTAATTTTTCACCTGTGTTATTCACCTTAATATCAAAAGGCTCCAAAGCAGTACAGTAATGCAGAACAAATATTGTAACTAACAAGGAAGTGGGGAGGTAATGGACAGAAGTGTTGGTTTTTGGTAACTCCACTCCTCTGACCTCCACTGTAATTTTAGGTTCCTTGGAACAATATTGTAAACCAGTCATCACACACCTAGGGGTTAAAGTCGACACCAACCTTAAGTTTGACACTCAGATAAGGTTAGTTGTCAAGTCAAGCTTTTTACAATTGAGGCAGTTGGCCAAAATAAAGCCAATTCTTTCTAGGCAGCACTTTGAGACAGTAATCCACTCTTTTGTCACTACTAGTTTGGACCACTGTAACGCCCTCTATGTTGGGGTTAGAGGCTCCACTATTGTTCACCTCCAGAAGGTTCAAAATGCTGCCGCACATGGAAATATGAGCATGTCTCCCCCATTTTAGCCTCACTCCACTGGCTGCCCGTACATTTTAGGATTCATTTTAAAATTCTGTTATTTGCTTTTAAAGCCCTCAGTGGTCTTGCTCCATCTGACCTGTGTGAGCTGCTTCACCCTTACACCCCCACCCGCTCTCTCAGGTCAGCTGATCAGCTGTTCCTGACGGTTCCTAAGACTCAGCGTGAGCTTAGAGGGGATCGAGCCTTTGCAGTCGCAGCTCCTAAAATGTGGAATGACTTGCCTTTTCACATTAGAGAGGAATCCCCTCTGTCCGTTTTTAAATCTCTTCTAATCTCTTCTCCTTCACCTTTGACACATTGTGAGATGTTAATTTTAATAGTAAATCTTATTTTAATCTTAGCCTTTTCTTTATTAATTAATAGATTTTTTTAAATTTTTATTAATGGCCTTTTACTCACATTGAATGTTTTGGTTTTTATTAAATTTCTTTTACTTCGTTTTTAAGTGTGTGAATGTTTTTATTTATTCCTTTGTGCAGCACTTTGGTCCATAAGGTTGTTTAAAGTGCTTTTCAAATAAAGAGCTGGATTGGATTACATTGGAAGATGGCTCAACAAATCTCTTTCACAGAATGTAAAATTCGACAGAGGGCGCAAGGTGACATTCTGTCAGGGGCCCAGAATTTTTAGCTACACCTCTGTGTTACTGTGTTTTTTTTGTTCTAGCCATCAATAACTCTGGAGTTGCTATATCGCCACCTGGTGGTGAAAAGATCAGACAAAAATATGTACACATGTTACCAACAGTTTGAAATTGAAGTGCAGAGTTAACAGGTTTAATTAATCGTCCCCACGGATGCCAGTCATGAAATTTGAGAATTGCAAATTAAAACACAGGAAAAAATCAGGAACACTACAAGATAAAATATTTAGCAAACACTCAATGTGCATCCAGGGTGACAAGGGACAACTGGAGGATGATATGACAATCTGACAGTGACATTCACAGCACTTTATATGTTGCCAAAAACAGAAAAGGGGATTAAAATCAAGAATCAGAAATCATGTATGAGGGTGGGGCTGCTTGGTGGTGCAGTGATTAGCACTGTTACCTCCCACCACTGGGACTCAGGTTCGAGTCTCCGCCTGGGTCACATGTGTGGGGAGTTTGCATGTTCTCTCTTGCTAAATTGGCCGTAGGAGTGCATGTGTGTGTGAATGGTGTGTGAATGTGCCTTGCAATGAGCTGCCCCCCCGTCCTGGGTTGTTCCCTGCCTCGTGCACAGATCCTTCCAGGATAGGCTCTGGACCCCCCGCGACCCAGTAGCATAAGCGGTTTAGACAATGGATGGATGTATGAGGGTGAGTCACAATGACGACAGCTGCTCTGTTGACTTGGTCCCAGGAGTCGTCAGCGTTGGTCTGCCGGGGCCCCCGTCCTGTCTGTGGAAGCACCCGTCTTGTTGGCTGTTCTCTCTGCCTGGGCCCCCTCTCCTGCTGCCTCACGTTTGGGTTGAAGTGGCTCCCCAGTGCTTCTGTAAAGCTCTTTGTGTATCTTAGAAAAGGGCTGTATAAATGTAACATTCATTCATTTATTCAAGGTCCCAGCCAGAAGAGTGCAGTACTACACTGTCCCCCACAGCCTGAATCAGCTGGATGTTATAGGATTAAGACACTTCCTGCATTAGGCCATTTACCCTCAGTGTATTTCCATACCCTGACAGGATGGATGACAATACTATGGCCCTAATTTTCAATACACAGTTTTCACAGGAGTCTCACCCTCATCCACATTCTCTGCATTCCTTATCTCATGCTTCTTTGCCACCCGCATCTCCTCTGCCTGCTTTGTCTCATTTTCCCACAATTGAAACACCGTCCAATTTGTCTCTGTTTTAGTTCTACCACATTAGTCCCTGAGCAACCAGTCTGATCCCGTTCCTCTAATTTCAGATGCATCTGGCTTATCTGATTGGGACTGAAGCTGCTGTTACTAGGAAAACCACATTCGTCCCACTGGGGCAGGTCTGACACCGCGTCCTTCCCATATGTCTCCCATAATTGTTGTACAGAATTTCAGCTGGAGTTCTTTCCCAGAAGCAAGTAATTTCACTTTAGCACCTGTTCAGTAAAAGTCAAGTAGGTCTTTAATGTTATTTTTAACTTTACACAGTTGAGTATAGTACAGTTACAAAAGAAACTGTTTCCCTCGGACCAAGGTGCTACTTAAATTAACAGAAGACTAACACATACCAACCTAGCAACATACTGTATGGTGCATAATGAGCAAAAACTGTGCAAACATTGCAGGACAGTGCAAAAAGAGAGGACAACTGACACCAACGAGCACAAACAGCACAGTAAACCCAGTACTGAGAAGGCGCAGTTTGGTTGTCCAATGAGGTAGCAATAAAAATAAATAAAAGTAACTGTAAACATGGCGACAATAAGATAAAAAATAGTAGTTAAATAATAAAGTGTGTTAATGAGTGTATGTGTGTGTGGTATCAGATTAGTCCCTGAGAGTTCAGTAGTCTGACGGCATGGGGGATAAAGCTGTTTGAGTCTGGCTGTGAAGGCCCGAATGCTCCGGGACCTATTTCCAGAAGGCAGGAGGGTGAAACGATAATGTGAGGGGTGGGTGGGGTCATCCACAATGGTGGTGGCTTTGCGGATGCAGTGTGTGGTGTGAATATCTGTGATGGAGGGGAGAGATATGTTAGGGTTATCTTCTTCTGAAGATGCGCTGGAAACAAACCAGTCTCTGAACACAGAACAACACAGACAGCTGTGATGACGTTTTACTTGCTGCAAGGTGTAGGGAATCCACTTGCAGAGTCTCCGCAGTTTCAGCAAAATGATGGTTTATTGAACAGCAAAAATAATACAATGTAATACAGTGTAGAGACACACCGGGTACTGAAAGGCAGCTCAGATACAAATTGAAGACAGTTCTTCACCCCCCTTTATACCCAAAAAGGCCCTCCCCACCAAGGTGTTGTGTGTAGGTGTTGTGAGTGAATTTACATATAAAGAGTGACCCCCTGGAGTGTGAGGATCCTGAGACAGGGACGGGACAGGACAGGGTGGAGACTTTTATGATCATTGTAATTCAATTCTTATCACCTTATCTTATCCTTATCACCATAGTGGTGCCAACTGGAACCCCCATTCTCTCCCTGGCTTCCCCCATGATCATAAATTCCTAACATTGTCTGCATTCAAATGATCAACCAAGAACCTTGGGACATTTTTACCACTTTTCCTTACAAAGGGAAGCCCGGTCCTGACCTCGAGGTGTCAGCCTCTCAGTCGAACTCAGCCAACTTCGAAAGAGTAACTCCCCTCGCAGTGTCTTTTATTGAGGTACACAAACAGGATATGCAACTGACATTGAACATTGTTTGTCACCATATATGGGGTGGAAATATTCAAGCGACAGTTCTTGAGACGTGTTATTGCTCAATTAAGATCAAGCTGCGGCAGGGTGTTGTTTCTAAGCGTCTAGCAAAATGATGATAAAAAAAGTACATATTTCTCTAACACGATACTCCCAATGATTTTCTCACCTGTCATCACTATCTGTTGTAGGGACTTGTGATCTGAGGCGACACAGTTCTCAAAGCAGACCGTGATGCAGCTGCTCAGGGTGCTTTCAACAGTTCCCCAATAGAGTGTGAGAATGGGAGATGGGCTTTTCTGAGCTTCCGTGGAGAGTAGAGGTGCTGCTGTGCTTTCCTTACTATGGAGCTGATGTTGAAGGACCTGGTGAGATTCTCCGCCAGATGGACAACAAGGAATCTGGTACTCTCTACGATCTCCACAGATGAGCCATCGATGTGCAGCAGAGAGTGGTCACTCTGTGTTTTGTGTTCTTCTAACGTCAACAACCATCTCTTTGGTCAACATTCAGAGACAGGTTGTTGGCTCTGCAGCAGTCCGATAGTCATCACACTTCCTCTTTGTATGCTGAGTCACCGTTTTTATTGATGAGACCCACAACAGTCTTGTCATCTGCCTGATGTTGATGATGGAATTCGAAATGTGCATTGCTGCTCAGTTGTGAGTCATCGGAGTTAACAGCAGTGGGCTGAGCATAAAGTCCTGGGTTCCTGCTACAGCGTCTGAGCAGTTGCCTTCGTCGCCCATAGCTCCTGCGCAGCCCGAGCAGCCGCCTCCGCTGCCCCCTGCGGCCCCAGAGCCCGAGCAGCCGCCGCCTGCTTTGCCCGTAGCTCCTGAGCAGCCGCCTCCGCTGCCCCCTGCGGCCCCAGAGCCCACGCCCGAGGCGCTCCCTCCGCCTCAAATGACTGTGCCCCCTGGGGCTCTTGTTCCTGGCCCCACTCCTGTCCCTGACCCAGCTCCAGACTTTCCTGCCCTAGTCCCCGAGGAGGTCCCGGACAGTCTGACCACCGTGTGTGCCACGCCCCCTGATTATCCACGTGTGCTTCCCTGATCGTACCCAGCTGTGTCCGATTATTTTCAATCAGTCCTGTCTATTTGAGTTCATGTCTTACTAGAGTTCAGTGTCCGTCATTGAAGTCCGTCTGCGTGAGATGTTTCCTGCACCCCGTGTTCCTAATAAATCCCCGTATCCTGCCTGCCTTGCCTGTTTCCTGCCCGTCCGCCGCTCCCGTTAAATGGCGATCGTGACACAAGGCACACGCACATCAAGTACCAATGCAGCAAATACAGATGAACAATTTAGGAGGAATACTAGTCAAAGGAAGGAAGAAAAGCAGCCCACCCTATCTCATGGTCACGGACACAAACATCAGGGAGTGTTATGAAGAAGACATCACACTTAACACCATTGGTTTTATGCAGTGAATTACACCAGAGAGAGTTTTTACATTCTAGCTGTGTTACGTAACATTCCTCAGCCTTCAGGTTTTTTCCACACAATGCACGACATGCAGGGGTGCCAAACAAAACAGCGGAACTGCAGTGTAGCCAATTATTTGTTTCAGTAGTTTTAAGAAAACTAGAACATAAAATGTTTGTTTTACTTAGTCCACAAAAGAGTTTTTACCTATCTTAGTGTATTTTACATCACATACACTCTCGGTCCGTTGTGGAGTCCATCCCACTGTAGTTGGAGAATGCTGCCATCAGTCGCTTGGTGTAGCACTCGCAGGATTTACCAGGCTCCTGTTTAAACTGATGCATCATGCCCCAGTCCATGCGCAGGAGGACCAGTCTCTGAAGGGCTGTCGCATGGTGAGGCCTGTTCTGCCTGGGGTCCAGCAGGTCACTGGCAATGTCCTTCAACTCACAGTGGGCTTGCGTTCATAGTGGGGTACCGCAGGGTTCGATTTTAGGACCACTATTGTTCCTAATTTACATAAATGATATGGATACCAATATATACAGTAAACTGGTGAAATTTGCAGATGACACCAAGGTGGGTGGTGTAGCAGATACTGAATTAGTGGCTCAGCAGCTACAGCGGGATCTTGATTTAATTAGTGACTGGGCCGATACCTGGCAGATGAAATTTAACGTCGATAAATATAAGGTACTCCATCTAGGGAGCAGAAATATAAAGTACAGGTATTTCATGGGTGTCACTGAAATAAAGGTAGCTGATCATGAGAAAGACCTTGGTGTGTATGTTGATGCTTCCATGTCCCATTCTCGCCAGTGTGGGGAAGCAATAAAAAAGGCCAATAGGATGTTGGGGTATATCTCCAGGTGTGTGGAGTTTAAGTCAAGGGAGGTAATGCTAAGATTATACAATTCCTTGGTGAGACCTCACCTAGAATATTGTGTGCAGGTTTGGTCACCATATCTTAAAAAGGACATTGTGGCCTTAGAAAAGGTGCAGCGTAGGGCCACAAAAATGATTCCTGGTCTTAGAGGAATGTCATACGAGGAACGGTTACTTGAGCTAAATCTGTTCAGTCTCAAGCAAAGGAGATTGAGGGGGGACATGATCCAGGTATATAAGATTCTAACAGGTTTGGATGCTGTTCAACCAAATAGTTACTTCAGCATTAGTTTAAATACACGAACTCGTGGCCATAGGTGGAAATTAGCGGGAGAACATTTCAAGCTGGATTTAAGGAAGCACTTCTTTACGCAGCGTGTAGAGTATGGAATAGTCTTCCTGATAATGTAGTGCAAGCTGAATCCTTGGGTTCCTTTAAATCAGAGCTAGATAAGATTTTAACGACTCTGAGCTATTAGTTTAGTTCTCCCCAAGCGAGCTTGATGGGCCGAATGGCCTCGTCTCGTTTGTATAGTTCTTATGTTCTTATGTTCAACTCCTTCATCTACAGTGTCAGATGAGCAAACCTTATCTCCCCCTTGAGGATTTGGACATACCAACATAGGGGCAAGAATTTCTGCTACCTCGTCCTGCTGCCTGAGCGTTTCGCCACGGCACTTCTTCACCGAGAAGGAGGTAGAGTCGGGTGCTGAATGGTTATGATCCTCGTCTGCAGGGGGGAGAGGGGAAGGGGCAGGGGAACCACTGGCTACTCCTCCCTCGGTGGCATAAGGAGGAAGCTGCTGTTTGGGCAGCAATGCTTGGGCAGGAGCCACACAGTTTATTTCTGGGTATCTAATTAGCGGACACCATTAGGTCCCTTCAGGGGCTCCACAGACAAACTCATTGACAAAATAGAATTGTCACAGAAAAATTCTTTGTCACATGCTCAGTCGACATGGACTGTGTGCTATTTACATATTTTTGGCACAAACGAAATCTCATATGCATATCGATGTATCTTTGGCACAAGTGGACCTCCATCACTTTAAAGAGGGTAAACTCTGATCAGGAAATTTACGACGTCAGAATAAACGGATTTTTTAACAGAAGTAACTGACATGCCCTAATAAGGAAATGCATACAATCAGAATACAATATCTGTGGTTTTTAACAGTGGTAACAATCTGATAATGAAAGGAATCAGATCAACATTTCTATAGCATGTAACAGAGCTTGCTCCCCTCCAGAACTCATTGTTCCAGTAGTTATCTGAAATCATCTGCAGGAGCTATTATTTTATTTGTATATTAAGCATAATTATTCATGAATATTATTGATTATGTTTATTTGTTTAATGTTTTTATTTATTCGTATTTATTGTTTATAATATAATGTTATATAGTATTGCAACACTTGAAACGAGAGGTACTTGCCTGCCTTAGTGATATTTACTATTGTCTAAGTGTATTCCCACCTGTAGGAGGCAGCAATGGTTGTTATTAAAGGTGCTGAGATTACGCGGCTCAGGGCTGAAGGTGCAAAGTGAAACAGTCATTGACCGTATTTGCCATGTGTGATGGTGTCTGCATATCGGCCCTTTTGCGCCAAACAAACCAGTTCAAAGTACTGTGTGTTAAAATATCATATGAATAAATCCTCTCAAGAACTAAACTCAATATCGTATCCTCATCATTCAACGCGTCTGACTTTTGCACCTCTTACCACAAGGCAGTGGATTACATGGGGAAATTACAAACAAGGAGAATTTAATCTGTTTTTCCTCTACATTGTCGTTATTCAGAATATTACAGACTATGAACAAAAACGGACAATGTAAGAAAATAAAAAAATGTGTATGACAGAAAGCTAGAGTATTTTTGCAATGGTGAGCACTAGCTGGTTTATGTACTAGCTCACACTCAAGAAACAGCATAAATGCTACTCATACACAGTTGGGGGGCAGGGGTCAGTCCTTGTGCCTGTAATGAGGTCACCAGTTGAAACTAACCCAGCCTCAGCACGTCTGTGGGTCCTTGAGCAAGGCCCTTAACCCCCAGCTCCCTGGGCGCCCCAACAGGTAGCTGCACTTCGCGGACAACTTACTCCACAAAGAGTAAGTTGAGGGAGACATAAAAAACACAATTTCCCCACGGGGATTAATAAAGTCCATCCATCTATGGAATATTATTTAGCACTATATAACGCAGAATATAAGAATTACGATTTTATAAAAAGTATGCCAAATATCCATGATATAATCATTACAATGTAAACATTATAATGTAATCAACACAATGGAACCAACTGAGTATGTATTTGCACCTTTTGTTAGTCTGAGTTTCTGTTAGCTACTTTGTTAGTCCTGAATCTATGAATATTCACATTTTTATCGCGTATATTTTATCACTATGTAAAAGGACAAATATATTATCAACCTTTTAGTGAGACAATGTGTAAACGGCTGAAACTACCAAGGTTTACTACTGAAGGAAGGGATTCACCTGAGTTCACCAAAAGTTCATGGCTGAGTATTTTTAAAAAACCAAGTGGAGCTGCTCGCGCCACTATTATGTTCAACCGAGAGGCCAAACGGTAAAAGAAATGACTGTCAAACTTATCACCTAGGGGTAAATATAAATCTATACAAATATCACCTGCATGCACATTACTTCTTTTACAATAACCAACTCCTGATCCATACTGTTAGTCGTGAAAAAAATAACTATTGTGTACATAGAGGCCCTGTGTAAAAAGATAACTGCCAAGGAAAAGATCAAAAACATTTATTTCAAGGATTCAAAGTTTTTATGGTCATGTACAGTGTACAGTGCAGTTCTTATTTGATTAACTTGAATGTCTTCACAGACAAGACGATTAAACAAATAAAGCAGCGCAACATTATAGTAACTAACAACAAACAAAGCTCACGAGTACTATTACAATATTCATATCATTTATTTAAATTTAATTTTACCAAGTAAATTAATTGAAAAGCAGTTACCGCTTTACCTGCTTCTCGGGAGAAATAGCAGATATACAAACGTCATGTATGTAACTAAAATCTTAAGCCAATAAGGGCAAAGTTGTGTCGTAATGGAGGCGGATCCAGCCTGTGCAGCCTGCTAAGAGGTGCTGCCTGATGTGTCTTGCTCTCGCGGAGTTTTGGTACCATGTGACATGGTGACGTAATGCAACGGGCGATAAAAAATATAACCATGATGCATTGCGTCAGGACCAGAATGCATTGCTTTAAGCTAGCGCTGTATGTGGGTGCATGAAGTGGAAAGCACCCAATAATAAACATAACATTTTTTAAAAAATGTTTTCTTCACCGGTGCAGTGAATTTAAATAAAGAGCTATGATGGTGCTGCAAATGGCTTTGCATAGTAGTTAGTAGTAGCATTAGCCGCTGTGTGCGGCATTAGCTTTCTACAGTCCTTACAGATGGTTCGTGTTTTGTCTGTCTCCCTTTCGCCATTTATATTTTCCGCCGGGCACCCGAAATGCTGACACACAAAAGATTCAAAAGTGTCTGGGGTATCTACTATAGTAATTTAGTCAGATGCCGACATATTTACAGCAGCTCATTTGCAGCGCATTCGTGAAACGGCTTTTCGCTCCAACGAGAAATCTCGTCATGTTGTAATATCGCGAGATCTCGTGACACGCGTTTCACTCCCACTTCTTAGTAACAGTCATGATTTGATAAAGTGACAACCTGCGTAATAATTGGTAATACATAGAGTTTGCTATTGTTCAGGCTAGCAGACTGTTATGGCTTGAGGTTAATGGTGCCTGTTACTTGTGAATTTTCACATTTGCAGGGATCTTCTGCCTCGTGAACGTGAAACGGGTAATTATGCTAAAAGAAGAAAAAAGCAGAACTGCAATGTGTGTAAGGCTGGTGCTGATTTTTCAGTCTGAACACAGTAAAATTTATACAAATTACCTGTATTCAAACTTGTATTCTTTATATAGTTTGGTTAATTACTATTTAAAAGTTTTATCTGCGCTCCATTGTATAACTTATATTGGAGACTTGTATGTACTTTTCGATTGGAAATGGTTAGCTGTATACAGGGGCGCCGCTAAGGGGGGGAAAGTTGGGACAATTCTAAGGGCCCACGCCCTTTAGGGGCCCCCAGAGATCTGAATGGGTGTGGTAGGGGGGCCCAACCTCATATTTTGTCATAGGGCCCAAAATTGCTAGTGGCGCCCCTGGCTGTATATACTTTGAATATTTTTATGATTAATTTCTTTGTTTATTTAATTTGGCAACAGATCTGCACTTTTAGCAGTATTGCTGTCAATTTTTGTGAAAGTTGTTACTAAATAAAACAAAAGAAGCAGACTTGTGTAAATCCTATATTGGTCGTGTATTCTTCCTGTAGCGTAGTGACAGCTTTTTGTACGGAAGCCGTGAACGGCTGTGCTTGCAAATATATTTTCTTCTGAATAATTAGAAGGATAAGCATATTTTGTCGCCGCCGCGAGATAGTCATGCCATACACAGCTCTGCTCGTTTTTGTACTGTAACCGTGTTACTTAATTTGCGAATCCATGAATTTAACGTTGACATTAAGTCAACATTGACATTGACAACGTTGACATTAAGTGTTGCACCTATCTAGTGTTTTACCGTGAAGGGCATGTTATATCTTGTCTCTAAGTCGCACTATGGTCCAGGGGAATGCTATGTCATATTAGAACATGTGTCGATGATGTGGCAATATAAATATTTTAGAATACTGTCAGTTTTAGTTTCAGAAATCCATCATTTGAGAAAAAAGGCCAGTCACGACAAATATATATGGAATATAACAACAGAGGTTAGCTGTATTTGTTTAAGTGTAAAGATGCACATAGAAACATGCATGAGCTCATCTGAGAATAAACTGAATGCAATGAAGATTTGTGACTCCTGCTGGAAAATGCGAATAGTGGCAGGGTCTTCAAGCAGTACATTTGTCTGAGAGTCAGTTAATATTAGGAAAGGCACCGTTTTTTTTTTCAATGGCGCTAATTATCAAGAAGGAAATGGAGTACCCCAGTACCTGGTTTACGGGCACTGGAAGCTCCAGTATCAGTCAGACTTTCATGTAAGTATATGTGTGTTTAATGACTTGTGCATGTTTCATCTTTACCAGGGGCAGAGGGGAAACTCAATAAATAGCCTTCTCTCACACTTCCAGGCCTGCAGAACTGAGCATGTCCCCTGGTTTTGTGCATATGTCTGTAGGCTTTGAGTTTTTCCTATGGGGGCTTCAATTTCCTCCCAGAGTACAAATACGTGCAGATCAGTTGCATTGGGGAGTCCATACTGTGATGCTGAGTGGGTGTAGGAGGAGATTGAGAGATGAAACTCCGGATGATTTACTCCCTCGGCTAACTAACCAGAACAGGATCGTACCAATACCAAAATGATAAGTTTATAAATGTTTTTCACTACCCTGATTCATTCAGTTATTTCTGTTTGTTAATTCCATCCCCCAAGCAAATACATAAATAAACAAACAAATATTCAGGGGGAATGTGTCATAGGTGATAGAATCAGTGGATGAATCTAAAGAAAAAAAGTAATGATTTCTTTCTCTCCAAAACACAATGCACAAAACTCTTAAGTTAGGTAAGACATTGAAATTTTATGACAGTAGCATGATGCAGAGGAACAACAGAAGGAAAAATCTAACTAAACCTGAGTCAACTAGGACTAATTACACTAAATTAAGTGGAACACACAAAATACCTAAAACAACTTAATAAACAAGCAAGAAATATTACATTTGATTAACTATACTGATGCCTGAGGGAAGTTCTTGTGCATAATGCAGCAAGTATATACAGCTGCAGAGACACTACACATAGTGCAAATAAATTAAAAAGTATACAGTACACACACTGATTCCTGAAAAATCTAAATACCATGGAATACTAATGAAATACTGATGATGATGATAATAATAGAAATAATAATGAATAGTTTAGGGTATTATGCAATTGACATGTACAATTAAAAAAGAAATTGCACCAGACATTTCCTGTGGCAAAGAAGGGTTGCTTTGTGCCACATTACTCAAGTCAATTCACTTTATTTTGTATAGTACATTTTCATAGCCTTACATTGTCTCAAGCACTTTACTTTGTCCCTGCCCAATTGTCCCAGTGAGCAAGATCTAGCCTGAAAAATTAGAAAGCGACATGGCAAGGATAAACTCAGTCATAGTAAGAAACCTTTGGAGGAACCAGAGTGAAAGGGGGAGCCCATCCTCCACAGGGCAGAAGTCAGGTTAACAAAGTCCTGATTTATATGGTTTATATGGTTCAATTAGTTTAGTCCGATGTAAATACAGAATAACTGGCAGCAGGGGCACACAGGAAAGACGTAAACAGGCAGGAGGGCAGGCAGGAGGGTGGCACAGGCAGGACGTAATGGGCAGGAGGGCGGGCAGGCAGGGCAGCACAGGCAGCCAGAACTGTTTTGCCACTGCAGGTTGTTTTACAATTTCATCTGCATTTGTTCCCCCAAGGTATAACAGCAGCTAATTTATGAACATGCTGCTTTCAGAAAAGTTTAATTTCCAGGAGCATGACCAGTGCATACATTTAGTGTTGATGGTTCTTTGTAAAATGGATGTTCTGTACTTTTATTGATCTGTCCATCCATCCATCCATCCATCCATCCATCCATCCATCCATCCATCCATCCATTCATCCATTTTCTAACTACTTCTGATGAAGTTCCGGGTTATGAGGGATCCTGAAGCCCAGGCAATATGGGACAAACACACACATGCACACACATAGGGTATACCTATCCTTATGGGGCCCGCTCATTGACTTCTATTGGATAAATGCTAACGCTAACTATGACAATCTTAACCCCCACCCTGCCCTAACCATAACCATAAGTAACCAAGCAAAATAAAAGAGGTTTTGCATTTTTAGTTTTTCCACAGCAGTCACAGATTTTTATAAAATAGAGTTTTCCTGGTTTTCAGTTTCGTGGTCCCCATAAGGGAAAAAAAAAACAGGTATTTATCACGCTATGGGGGTAGGATAGGTATACCCGCTCGCACACACACACACAGACATGCACACAAATGGATAGATCACCACAGTTACTATGGATGTCGATCCTGCAATAATGAGACAGAACTATCATACTTAACAGGATCATATCCCTAGTTCTACATATGCATAATTATATTTAAAAAAGATCCCACGCACCCCAGCACATGAGAGGTTTGAACTTCTGCCCTCTGGTAAACGTTACCGCAGTATGCACATTGCAGAACAACCAGATTTAATAAGAGCTTCTAACCCCAAAGCCATCAGAATACTAAATGCTAATGAACATACGTTTATGTGAAACCCTACTCTCTCTTACTCTCTGTGCACTTTATTACCACAACTGGTATTAAGTTTACTTTTTATTTATATAGTATAGTGCAATAATATAATCACGATTTGTGTGTGAGTGTGCCCTGTGATGGGCTGCCCCCCATCCTGGATTGTTCCCTGCCTCGTGCCCATTCCACATTCCGGGATAGGTTCCGGACCACCCGCGACCCAGTAGGATAAGCAGTTTGGAAAATGGATGGATGGATATAACTAACATAAGACAGACATTACACCTAACAAACAATAAACACGAAATAAAGGAGTGGATACAAAAAAAATGTAATGCAATGACCAGATTTAACACCTGGATTATGTCCCCCCTTAGTCTCCTTTGCTCGAGGCTAAACAGATTCAGCTCAGCTAACCTCTCCTCATTAAACATTCCTCTAAGACCAGGAATCATTCTCCCAGCCAAGCAAGCCTGAGTCCGGCTTCCACTCCCCCGATCCCCAGCAATGTTAACTTGGAAGGGCGTATTCTGTATGCACAACTGAGACAACCCAGGTGGAGCTCAGCTTATCGGCTGGCAAAATTGCCTTCAGGTATCACCCACCCTAGTGAGAGTCCAAGCTAGGGCCGTTCTCAGAACTCACCCTAAACGAAGTCCTGCTCAAAAGTTGTAATGACCGCCTGAGGTACCTGTCAGCCTTGCCCGTAATGAGTCAGTGGGTGTAGCCGGGCTGACACGCTTTTGGGCATCCAATTGCTGAGAACTCCCCTTCGGTTCTGACAAACTGTACGATCACAAGCAGTGACAGCAGAGCCACAGACAAGCTCAACCAACAGAGAGCGAATGGTAAGCACCCAGCACCCGAAGGGCTCAACTGATCACATCCAAACGACTTCCTGATGGGATTGTGTACGTAACTGGTTTACTGTTGTTAATAGTGGTTGAACTTCTATGCAAGTCCCCTTGTTGGGGGAGAGGGAATGAATGAAAGCATAAGGTGAAATAAAACCTAAAATAAATCAAAAAGGTTAAACGGGAATCAAACCAAATGAATTGTGTTTCTTATTCAATTGTAAACATCAATTAGTTATGCAACAATAACCTAATTGGATGTTAATGTATTGTGATCAAACTGATTTAGTCCGTGAAGTTGATTCCTGCTTTCAGGCAAGAACCTGTGTGTCCAATTATGCGTGTTGTATCACCGCAGTTGACCACCAGAGACCCAACTCAGATGTTGTTAACCTACTATGGCGGACCACTAGAGGTGCAATTTCAATGGAGTGGCACTGCTATGGCTTGCCACTAGAAGCGCAATTTCAAAATTGAGTGGTAGTTCTATGCCTGACCACTAGAAGCGCAATTTCGAAATGGAGTGGTAGTTCTATGCCTGACCACCGGGGGCGCAATATCGAAATGGAGTTGTAGTTCTATGCCTGACCAATGGAGGCGCGATTTTGAAATGGAGTGGTAGTTCTATGCCTGACCACTGGAGGCGCAATTTCGAACTGGAGTGGTAGTTCTATGCCTGACCACCGGGGGCGCAATATCGAAATGGAGTGGTACTTCT
Organism: Brienomyrus brachyistius; assembly: GCF_023856365.1. NCBI lineage: Eukaryota > Metazoa > Chordata > Actinopteri > Osteoglossiformes > Mormyridae > Brienomyrus > Brienomyrus brachyistius. The sequence continues at coordinate 37,624 of NW_026042894.1, read as the reverse complement.
ATGCCTGACCACCGGGGGCGCAATATCGAAATGGAGTGGTAGTTCTATGCCTGACCACCGGGAGCGCAATTTCGAAATGGAGTGGTAGTTCTATGCCTGACCACTAGAGGCACGATTACGAAATGGAATAGTAGTTCTATGCCTGACCACTAGAGGCGCGATTTCGAAATGGAGTAGTAGTTCTATGGCTTGTCACTAGAAGCGCAATTTCAAAATTGAGTGGTAGTTCTATGCCTGACCACTAGAAGCGCAATTTCGAAATGGAGTGGTAGTTCTATGCCTGACCACCGGGGGCGCAATATCGAAATGGAGTGGTAGTTCTATGCCTGACCACTAGAGGCGCGATTTCGAAATGGAGTAGTACTTCTATGGCTTGCCACTAGAAGCGCAATTTCAAAATTGAGTGGTAGTTCTATGCCTGACCACTAGAAGCCCAATTTCGAAATGGAGTGGTAGTTCTATGCCTGACCACTAGAGGCGCGATTTCGAAATGGAGTGGTAGTTATATGCCTGACCACTAGAGGCGCAATTTCGAACTGGAGTGGTAGTTCTATGCCTGACCACCGGGGGCGCAATATCGAAATGGAGTGGTAGTTCTATGCCTGACCACCGGGGGCGCAAAATCAAAATGGAGTGGTAGTTCTATGCCTGGCCACTAGAGGCGCAATATCGAAATTGAGTGGTAGTTCTATGCCTGGCCACTAGAGGCGCAATTTCGAAATGGAGTGGTAGTTCTATGCCTGACCACTAGAGGTAACCAAAGATATAGCTAGGCGGTTGCCGACGCTAGATGAGTGACACACACATTTAATGCATGCGCATGCTGCTTGTGGCCTTCTTCTGTGCCTTGCACAGTATAAAACCCCTTAAAACAATTACTGAAGCGAGACGGCGCACGCGTTACGGCGACAGATTTAAATTGTGAGTGCACTATATCTCGTCGCAAATGGTGCTTAACCACGGTGGGTCTCAAGCACAGGAGACTCCCAATTTCTAAATGACACACACTTGGCTCACAGCGCAAAGTTGTGTTAAACTTGCTTTGTCTAAAGCAGGCACACACATACGAGTATGATCCTGATAGGTAACTAAGCTATCGGTCTTATGTCCAAGCGCAACATAATTTAGGTTAGAACCTCATAACAAGTATTCCCGTTCGCTAATAGAGAGATCTCTCCCAGGATATATAGAAACGGAGACACTCGTCCGAATTGAACCTGGAAACAAAGCGCTACATCTGAGAATCTCGTCAGACATAGGGTTAAAGTTTACTGCAGTTTAATACGAAAGAACTACAATGAAATCACCGAAAATAAAACAAAATAATATAACTACTAATAATAGAAATAAAAATAACTATAATAAGCCCATATGATCCCGCTTAAATGCCTTCAGATTGCCATGAGTGCGACTTTTGCAACCAGTTGACAGTAGCGCTTCTTCACTGCACGTTCGGTCATAAAAAGTTTAAATTGTGTGCTCAGAATAAGTTTAAACCTTGTGCCTTGTGATTATTAACCAATTTTTATGCTGAATGGTCGGCTCAAACTCAATTGCGAAACACCGTGAGTCTGTTAATGTGTGACTTAAATGGAACTCATTAATAACCAGTATCACGTAATAACCTGGGTTAGAATAGAAGGCTTGTCCAACGAGCTGCGTCACCAGGTAATGTAAACGATCGGTAGCGAAGCTCCCCTCACGGCCAATGAGAGAGAGTCTCGCGATATTTCAGGCGAATTTGAGGTTTCAGAGCGTAGATCGCACAGGCAGGGATTCTTGTGAGCACTCAATGAACGGAGGCTGAAGTTGTGTAAAAGACATGCATTTATTCCTATAACTAACATAAGACAGACATTACACCTAACAAACAATAAACACGAAATAACGGAGTGGACACAAACAATGTAATCATGAAAATGCAATGACCAGATTTAAAATGAGTAACCTTAAAAGGGAAAATACTGTTCTGCAAAGCAAGCAATTTGTGGAAATACTGTCCTAAAGTAATATAGCAGGTGAATAGGAGTTTAGGTTGTTATAAATGAAAGGAAGTTTGTTTACTTGGTTGCAGAGTGGGGGGGGGGGGTCTTGGCAGTTGGTTGCGGAGGCTGATGAGCTGATGGGTGATGGCACTCAGGGAGGCGCGGTGTTTGCAGCGGTTGTTGGAGTGGAGCCCCTCTGATTCCCTCTCCTGGTGAAGCTTGGGCTTGGTTGCAGTTCTCTGTCCAGCTGGGTCTTCACTGATAGGCTTCAGGAGGGCTTCTTGTGGGCTTCTCTTCTCTTGGGCTGATGTTCTCTGCCTCTCTTCGTGCTGATGGTCTTTTGTTTTCTCCTCCCTTCTGTTTCTCCTCTCCTGGCTTTGTTCTGAGGTGCCAGGTTTTATAGTGTAAAGTTCGTGAATAGGAGTGACCAGGAATTCGACTCCTGGACCAATGGCTGACCATCCATTTGGCGGGCTTTCGGAAGGGGGTCTGTATCAGTCCTTTTGAGATTTATGACCAGAGTGATTTCCCTTGTATTGATGATTTTCGTTAGGCTGGTGTAACTTTTGATATATTCACTTTCGTGGTAACCACTGACCAGATTTGGAAACTGGAGTGATTTTCCATCGGTTTGATACCAAACATGCCATAGCAGCCTAGCGGTTCACACCTCATACCATCTGTAATGATTAATTAATGATTACTTATATTATGTCGTTATGTTATATTACTCACACCTTATTTTATGCCTCACAATCTATATAATTGTAAATATACTGTGTAGCTGCTGGCGCGTTCCAAACTAAATCTCATTGTACTTACAATGTCAATAAAAACATCCATCCATCCATCTAGGCAGGCCAGTGTCGCCTCCATCCTTCCTGAAGTCAGTGATTCCTTTGTCTTTGTGCTGTTTAGTGCCAAATTGTTTGCTGAACTCCAACCTATCAGTTTCTGGACCTCATCTCTGTAAGCTGACTCATAAGAACCAAAGAGATTTACAAATGAGAGGAGGCCATTCGGCCCATCAAGCTCCTTTGAGGAGAACTTAGCTAATAGCTCAAAAATCTTATCTAGCTCTGATTTAAAAGAACCCAGGGTTTTAGCTTGTGTTACAATAACAGGAAGACTATTCCATACTCTAACTACACGCTGTGTACAGAAATGCTTCATCAAATTCGTTTTAAAATGTTCTCCAGCTAATTTCCACTTATGGCCACGAGTTCTGGTATTTAAACTAACATTGAAATAGCCATTTGGCTGAACAGCATCCAGACCTGTTAGAATCTTAAACACCTGGATTATGTCCCCCCTTAGTCTCCTTTGCTCGAGGCTAAACAGATTCAGCTCAGCTAACCTCTCCTCATTAGACATTCCTCTAAGACCAGGAATCATTCTCGTTGCCCTACGTTGCACCTTTTCCAAGGCAGCAATGTCCTTCTTAAGGTATGGTAACCAAACCCGCACACAATATTCTAGGTGGGGTCTTACCAAGGAATTATATTATCGTAGCATCACTTGCCTTGTCTTAAACTCCACACACCTAGAGATGCAATGTGCCTTCTCGCGTGGTGTTCCTGCAGAGGGAGTCTGTGAGTGCTGGAGATTGGGGGAGGGGGCAGTGTGGCTATGTCTGCTCTGTGTTCCTCCAGACGAGCAAAGAAGCTGTTTAGCTCCTTTGCTAAAAGGGCGTTGCTGTTAACAGTGACGGTGTTGTTGCCTTTGAAGTTTGTAATGTGTTGTATTCCCTGCCACACCCACTGTGGGTTGTTGTATGTGAAGTAGACCTCTATTTTCTGTTTCTCTGCCTGCCTGGCAACCTTGATGCCCCTATTCAGGTTAGCTCTGGCTGCACTCTGTGTTCTTGACTGCGCTGTCTTGTCCTGTAGTATTGTATTGTTGCTCTTGTGTTTATCTTGCACTTTCTCCCTCTGTTTGTGCTCCTTTCACTCTGTATAGTTCTATCTTGCCCGCACTTGTGTCATCTTGTGTTGTTTCTGTTTTTCTTCTTTGTCTTGCACCGTGGTCCAGGAGGAACAATGTTTCCTTTCACTGTGTACTGTGTATATTGCTGAAATAACAATAAACCCACTTGACCACCTGCCTCGATTCATCCTGAAGAGTTTTCCAATGTTGTTCAAAGGTCTGTTTGTTTCGGGTGAAGGACACGCCCCTGGACGTGCTGGATAAGGGGACCACAGATCAGTGTCCTCAGTCCTGCTTCTCCCTTCAAAGCTGAGAGGAAGATGACCCGCCTGCTGGTTCTGGTTTTGGCTTATGGAGCTCTGCTTATCTCCACAGAGGCCCAGCAAGATTACCACAGTCTCCCTGCACTCTACAAGACGGCCATTAAACTCGCAGTCGAAAATGCTCATCAAGGAACCCGTCAGCACATGAATTTCTATAACATCCAGGGCCGTCCGAAGGTAACTGCTGAGAAAGTGTTTACAAAAGTGTGAAACTTTCATCATCTGCAAGCTGAACTAATGAGAATCACATTGATTTTGATGTTTTAATTTCAATGCATATGATGCTTAATGTCTCTTCACAATGAAAGTGATGGTTGTATATCTCAGCCCTGGTCAATTTTACCTTCTCACAGTTTCTCTCTGAATCTGCTGCAGTCAAGTCTGTGACAGTTTGCCATTTTTTGGGTGATTATTGTTTGTTATATTGCCTTTAAAACAGTTGTAGGCAATTTTGTATATAACGTGTTTATGTGATTTAGATCAGCAGTGAATACATTGACATTGAGATTCTCTTGAGAGCAACAAAATGTCCAAAGTCAACTGCAACAGACCATCGGGCTGACTGTATTTTCATGGACAAGAGGGTAAGTAAAGAGTCACTGTGACTGTGAGCATTGGACATATCAGTTAGCAAATTAATTTAGGTTCATGTTAACTTTTTTGATGCCCTGCGGAGGAAAGTTAGCCAACAATAAAGTAACAAATAGATAGGTGGCCTCAAACAGCCAGTTCCATCACCTTATTCTCAAATTTTAGTAGGTTTACAGGCTTAAAGGCTGGATTACCAGGCAGTTGAAATCAGCCTTAAATGGCAGTGTGGTGTTTTGTGGTGAAAGGGCAATTAAATCTGGTCAGAGCAGGGTAGATGCGCAGTGTGAATTACCCTTTAAATTTACCTCTTTAAATAGTGAACTACAGGACCACTTAGCTTGATCGGAGGACAGTATTTTAATACAGAGCAGTGTTCAGTTAAACGGGATTTGTTGTTCATACTTTTAGATGAACTTGCTTTGTATAATATAGCCTTAAGGTGACCCTGCTTTGGAAGCTCTTTCCTCTAAAATTGTTCTGTGTCATTAAACCCTGCAGTCCAGCAGCTCTGCCTTAAATCTTTAGATATATCTTTACTACACCTTCTCTCACTGTATTTATTGCCCACCACTCTTTAAATACTGTTTTTGTGTGTCTGTGTGTTTTTGCAGCCATTCATTAACTGTAGAGTTTGCAGCAGACGGTCTGGTAATAATCTTACACATCCATCAATTGACTGTGTACCAAACAAGAAAGTGGATGAAGTAAGTGTAGAGAGTCTTAGCATTATGGAAATGTAACAGGTGTGTGAATTGTGTCTAAACATGTGGTTAAACTTTGATTGTGTTTGTACATGCAAAAATTTGATCAGAGTACTGTTTATTAATGACAAGGTTACTTTTAATCTGAACAACAGTGGCAGCACCAGGGAAAAGCTTGGGGGGGGGGCTCTAGCTCCTCCTCCAATGACCATAGTACCCCCACAGCACCCCCAAAATATTGGTTTCATTTTTTCTTTAACTATCTGTAAAATCTGTATATTGTGTAAGACATTTTTGCGGTTTTTATAGCATACTTGTAGTGTATTTTTTCTTCAAAGTACACATAGAGGCTCTGTGAGCTAGACGTTAGAATTTCATATTTTATCATATTTTATCCATGCTGTAGCTTATCGTGCTGTGTGCTTCTATACAGCATCTACATAAGCTGAAAAGCTAAAGCACCCGCTCTAAATAATCTCACTCCCCTATAGCACCTGTAGCATTAAGTCACTGGCGCTGCCACTGCTGAATAAACGACTCCAATCTGACTAAACCGCTTAACTTTTCCTCCCCATGTTACATTTCAGGACAAACGACGTAATATGTGTCCTTCTGATAAACCTCCTCTCAGATCTAAAACTGCCTTGGCTTCCAAGGACACTAAAGAAGCTGAAGGAGACTGTCTGGGCTGTTTCTGATGGCTGATGGTCCTGCAATGTGGACCAGAGGAGGAAACTGGAAGGGAAAATGCTTTGCTTTATATCATGCCCACCCAAAGCCCCCAGTGAGTAAGCCATAGGCGCCGATAGCATGGAAAAACTCCCAAGAAGGAAGAAACCTTGGGAGGGACCAAACTCAAAGGGGGAGCCCATCCTCCTGGGGCCGGCAAAGTGTAGGTGCAGGATCACAAAAAACTTAACGAGAGAATTCGACTGTCCCTCACAAAAACTGTAAAGTTTTAGTGGCTAAATTGCTTTTTCTATGCCTTTTCAAACAGGAGGAGATTTGTTTGGCTATATGTAGAAATTTTCTATACAATTTAGACAGCACAGAATCATTAACCTACTTTAATGAATTTATTTATACAACCACATATTTCACACATTTTGACATCAGTCATGCAGTGAAGATACAGTCTCTTTATTTCTTGACGCCAACCCTCCCCATTAATCCGGGCTTGGGACCGACACCTAGTTGAGCTGGCTTGCTCCCTTAAGTGGCTGGGTTAGGCTAAACTATGTACATATTTATAAAGACTACAATAAATTTATAAAGACCTCCCTAAATATGTAGTCTAACAAAACGCAGTTTAAAGAAGGTAGCCTACCTGGTAAACAAAGAAATTAAAAGGCCCACAGCATATAATCGGGCTATATTCCAAGCAGTTTTTAAGAACGTAACCTACATGGCGAAATTGAATTACTTTCTGGACCAACAAACGCAACCAGGCATGAACATTATGCACCTTCCTAGTCTTGATGTAAGTCGTCCTACAGATGAGGACGTTAGGCAGCCTTTAGATCCGACCCATCATGCACTGCAGTTTTTTGCAAATTCCTCAGACGGAAAACCATTAAATACCTCTTCTATTACCTTATATTACCTTATATTCATGTAATAAATATACAAATATCAATTAGTTGGAAATCAGCCAGACAGACGTAATTACTACAAATGGTTTCCACTGTATTTGTGACTCTGAGTGCCGCAGGCTTGGATGCAGTGCCGCACCATTTTGTAAGGCATGCACTGGCCAATCATGTAGCACTTCTCTCAGAAATATTAATGAGACATCACCTACCACCCTGCAAAAAAGAAATTTGCCGCTTGTCCCCCTGCACATGAGCCAACTTGGCTGCGTCAACCAGCGGAGCTCCGGAGCCTCTGGAGAAACACGCGGCAAAAAAGGCTCGCATGCGGTCTTCCAAAGTTTGGGAATACTTCAGTCATGACACCTTTTCTGCGCCTCTACTGTAGCTGGCGTTAATGATGCTGTTTCAGCCATTTTATATTTTCTGTTTACTTATTCTGTCATGTAAGACTGAGACAAATTATCGTTTACGACAATTCTTACACACTGTAGCCTGACTTGCTGACTTAAGTAAGTTTAACTATAAGCTACCTTTGCTAGTGTTTGTGAATAACATGTTTCTCTAGTTATGAAATTATTCCATGTTTTAGCATCTGTTTCAACATTAAAGTCAAATTGGTATACTGAAATATATAAAAACTATTGAACTATTAACTTAAGTCTAACATAGAAAATCCTACTGAATCTCTTAAGATTTTCCTTTTTTGTTAATGCACTAATGTTTAAGAAGTGTCTTAATAAATTGAATTTCAGATTTGTGTGTGGGTGGGAGTGGGTGAATTGTATTAAATTCATACATTCATTCTTTTGGCTCAGACATTACTGACCTAAAACAAATTGAGGCATTGGGTAAGTGCTTAAATTAGCTACTAAATGGCAAAAAATATTCTAAATATCACATTTTCCATTCTTCGGTATAATTTTAACGAATCACCTATGCTGCCAAACATTAACGCATAGATTGTCACAACACTCTATGTTTTAGTTCTTCTTTATGTGTATAGGACGGTGTGATGGTTCTGGTGGTGGGTGTGGCCGACGCTGCTCGCGATGTTTGGCTATGCTGCAGTCCCAGGGACCAAGTTGGAACACATTTCCACCTTCAAGCTTAGGTGGAAAAACGGCACCGAGACCCAGCAGCAGGACAACTTCACTTGTCCAGACAACCAGCCCTGCTTCATCATTGAAGTAAGCCCTGTGAACAGGAGCGAGATGTACTTCTGCAGTGGATGTTATAGCGGAAAGAACATCCCCATCCTCACGTCTGCCGGAGTGCCCCCTCAAGTGGGTGTGTGACTTAACTCGATGGATGAATTGGACAGAATGTACTGTTACTAGAGGTCGACCGATATGGGTTTTTCAATAGCCGATGCCGATATTTAGGAGTCAGGGTCAGGCGATGGCCGATATATGCTGCTGATTTTTTTTGGCCGATAATTGGACGTTTTCCCCTCTATTTGCATGGTAAAATATCACACTAATAATAACAAACGATACACAAAATTTCTCAATTTAGCATTTATTGAATACTCAACTTGGAAACAATAACACATTTATAAACAATAAAAATAGCAGCATCAGAATCTCTGTTAGTGCACAATATAGCAGCAAACTCCTCATGTTTGACGGAAGGAAATTTGTAAACAATACAAAAAGGAATAAGCATGTTATCTTCAGTTGTAATCCCACTTCCAGTCCCTGAGTCTTACTCACCACACTCATACTTCACAGCAATCAGACAGCAGTTAATTAACCAGAAGAGAAAAATGCAAAAACACAACAGAACTTGTAAATAATAACAAACTAATAGACAATAAAAATAGCAGCATCAGAATCTCTATTAGTGCCAAATATAGCAGCAAACTCCTCATGTCTGACGGAAGGAAAATTTGTAAATACACAAAGGAATGAGCACATCTTCAGTTTTAATCCCATTTCCAGTCCCTGAGTCTTCCTCATCCCACAAGCAGGCAAGGCATGTCACCCCGGTTGTGTGACACTTATTTTATATAATAAAATAAGTGCCCCCTGCGGCCCCAGAGCCCGAGCAGCCGTCTCCGCTGCCTGCAGCTACCGCGCCCACGTCCGAGGCGCTTTCCCTGCCTGCAGCTCCCGGGCAGGCGCCCCCTCTGCAGCCTGCAGCTCCAGTCCCTGGCCCCACTCCAGTCCCTTCTCCCCCTGTGACTCTGGTACCCTCACCCCGACGAGCCCGACCCCGGCCACGGGTCCTTATGTCTGTGTCCCATAAGGGGAGAGGACACAGACGCACGGCTGGGGTCCCACCCGCCCAGCCCCCTGGCTCGCCCTCCCTCGCCGGCGCTAGGGCTTGGTCGGCGCCTGCGGGTCCTGGCCCTCCGGGTCGGCTGTCGTCTGCGGGTCCCCCTCCGCGGCCTCGTCGCCCTGCCTCGGTCCCTCCTCCGGCGTCTTATCGGTTGCCTGCGGGCCCCCCGACGGCGGCTCCTCATTCGCCTGCTGGTCCTCCCGCTCTGGCGTGTCGGAGGACGTCGCCGTCTGCTGCGGCTCCCCCTCTCTCCTTGCCCTCGCCAGGGTCCCTTCCAGCTCCTTCGTCCCCTTCCCTGGTCTCCCCTCCGACTCCCTCCTTCGTCCCTGCGTCTGTCCCTCACCCCATCTCCTCGGCCCCTCCGGCTCCGGCCTCCCGGCCGCCTGCAGCCCTTCCGGCTGCCTCCCGTCGCCCGCTGGGTCTCCCTCGGGCTCCTCTTGGTTCCCCCTCCTTCTCTCCCTGGCCTCCCGTCTTTGTCCCTCCTGCCTCTGCTCCCCCTCGCTTTGTTCCTCCTGTCTCTGTCCCTCCTCTCTTTGTCCCTCGTCCCTCTGGCTTCTGCTCCTCTTTCCCCGATGTTCCCTTCGTTCACTCCCGGTCCTTTTGTCCTGCCTGTTCCCTCCGTGTCCCCCTTTCTGATCTGTTTCTCTGCCTTTCCTGTCTTATGTCAAGTCTTGTCCTGGCTCCTTCCCCTGTGCCAGTTCTGTCTGTCCGTTCTGTTCCCTGTCCCTCATTAATGAGGTTTTATATAGATATACATATATGCCCGGCTTGTCCGCTCCTCGTGTGTGCCACGCCCCCTGATTACCCACGTGTGCTTCCCTGATCGTCTCCTGCTTTGCCCGATTACTTTGATTAGTCATGACCTATTTTAAGTCCTGGTCTTACCTGTTTGCCCTGTCCGTCATTGTAGTTTGTCAATGCCTGCGTTCCGTCCTGCTCTACCCGCTCCGTTTCCCCGATTAAAGACCCGTTTTCACAAACACAAAAAATTGGTTCAGATAGGCGACGGACAATCTGATTGGCTCAGATAGGCGACGGACAATCTGATTGGCTCAGATAGGCGACGGACAATCTGATTGGCTCAGATAGGCGACGGACAATCTGATTGGCTCAGATAGGCGACGGACAATCTGATTGGCTCAGATAGGCGACGGACAATCTGATTGGCTCAGATAGGCGACGGACAATCTGATTGGCTCAGATAGGCGACGGACAATCTGATTGGCTCAGATAGGCGACGGACAATCTGATTGGCTCAGATAGGCGACGGACAATCTGATTGGCTCAGATAGGCGACGGACAATCTGATTGGCTCAGATAGGCGACGGACAATCTGATTGGCTCAGATAGGCGACGGACAATCTGATTGGCTCAGATAGGCGACGGACAATCTGATTGGCTCAGATAGGCGACGGACAATCTGATTGGCTCAGATAGGCGACGGACAATCTGATTGGCTCAGATAGGCGACGGACAATCTGATTGGCTCAGATAGGCGACGGACAATCTGATTGGCTCAGATAGGCGACGGACAATCTGATTGGCTCAGATAGGCGACGGACAATCTGATTGGCTCAGATAGGCGACGGACAATCTGATTGGCTCAGATAGGCGACGGACAATCTGATTGGCTCAGATAGGCGACGGACAATCTGATTGGCTCAGATAGGCGACGGACAATCTGATTGGCTCAGATAGGCGACGGACAATCTGATTGGCTCAGATAGGCGACGGACAATCTGATTGGCTCAGATAGGCGACGGACAATCTGATTGGCTCAGATAGGCGACGGACAATCTGATTGGCTCAGATAGGCGACGGACAATCTGATTGGCTCAGATAGGCGACGGACAATCTGATTGGCTCAGATAGGCGACGGACAATCTGATTGGCTCAGATAGGCGACGGACAATCTGATTGGCTCAGATAGGCGACGGACAATCTGATTGGCTCAGATAGGCGACGGACAATCTGATTGGCTCAGATAGGCGACGGACAATCTGATTGGCTCAGATAGGCGACGGACAATCTGATTGGCTCAGATAGGCGACGGACAATCTGATTGGCTCAGATAGGCGACGGACAATCTGATTGGCTCAGATAGGCGACGGACAATCTGATTGGCTCAGATAGGCGACGGACAATCTGATTGGCTCAGATAGGCGACGGACAATCTGATTGGCTCAGATAGGCGACGGACAATCTGATTGGCTCAGATAGGCGACGGACAATCTGATTGGTTCAGATAGGCGACGGACAATCTGATTGGTTCAGATAGGCGACGGACAATCTGATTGGTTCAGATAGGCGACGGACAATCTGATTGGTTCAGATAGGCGACGGACAATCTGATTGTTTCAGATAGGCGACGGACAATCTGATTGGTTCAGATAGGCGACGGACAATCTGATTGGCTCAGATAGGCGACGGACAATCTGATTGGCTCAGATAGGCGACGGACAATCTGATTGGCTCAGATAGGCGACGGACAATCTGATTGGCTCAGATAGGCGACGGACAATCTGATTGGTTCAGATAGGCGACGGACAATCTGATTGGCTCAGATAGGCGACGGACAATCTGATTGGCTCAGATAGGCGACGGACAATCTGATTGGCTCAGATAGGCGACGGACAATCTGATTGGTTCAGATAGGCGACGGACAATCTGATTGGTTCAGATAGGCGACGGACAATCTGATTGGTTCAGATAGGCGACGGACAATCTGATTGGTTCAGATAGGCGACGGACAATCTGATTGGTTCAGATAGGCGACGGACAATCTGATTGGTTCAGATAGGCGACGGACAATCTGATTGGTTCAGATAGGCGACGGACAATCTGATTGGTTCAGATAGGCGACGGACAATCTGATTGGTTCAGATAGGCGACGGACAATCTGATTGGCTCAGACAGGCGACGGACAATCTGATTGGCTCAGACAGGCGACGGACAATCTGATTGGCTCAGACAGGCGACGGACGATCTGATTGGCTCAGACAGGCGACGGACGATCTGATTGGCTCAGATAGGCGACGGACGATCTGATTGGCTCAGATAGGCGACGGACGATCTGATTGGCTCAGATAGGCGACGGACGATCTGATTGGCTCAGATAGGCGACGGACGATCTGATTGGCTCAGATAGGCGACGGACGATCTGATTGGCTCAGATAGGCGACGGACGATCTGATTGGCTCAGATAGGCGACGGACGATCTGATTGGCTCAGATAGGCGACGGACGATCTGATTGGCTCAGATAGGCGACGGACGATCTGATTGGCTCAGATAGGCGACGGACGATCTGATTGGCTCAGATAGGCGACGGACGATCTGATTGGCTCAGATAGGCGACGGACGATCTGATTGGTTCAGATAGGCGACGGACGATCTGATTGGCTCAGATAGGCGACGGACGATCTGATTGGCTCAGATAGGCGACGGACGATCTGATTGGCTCAGATAGGCGACGGACAATCTGATTGGCTCAGATAGGCGACGGACAATCTGATTGGCTCAGATAGACGACGGACAATCTGATTGGCTCAGATAGACGACGGACAATCTGATTGGCTCAGATAGGCGACGGACAATCTGATTGGCTCAGATAGGCGACGGACAATCTGATTGGTTCAGATAGGCGACGGACAATCTGATTGGTTCAGATAGGCGACGGACAATCTGATTGGTTCAGATAGGCGACGGACAATCTGATTGGTTCAGATAGGCGACGGACAATCTGATTGGTTCAGATAGGCGACGGACAATCTGATTGGCTCAGATAGGCGACGGACAATCTGATTGGCTCAGATAGACGACGGACAATCTGATTGGCTCAGATAGGCGACGGACAATCTGATTGGTTCAGATAGGCGACGGACAATCTGATTGGTTCAGATAGGCGACGGACAATCTGATTGGTTCAGATAGGCGACGGACAATCTGATTGGTTCAGATAGGCGACGGACAATCTGATTGGTTCAGATAGGCGACGGACAATCTGATTGGTTCAGATAGGCGACGGACAATCTGATTGGTTCAGATAGGCGACGGACAATCTGATTGGTTCAGATAGGCGACGGACAATCTGATTGGTTCAGATAGGCGACGGACAATCTGATTGGTTCAGATAGGCGACGGACAATCTGATTGGCTCAGATAGGCGACGGACAATCTGATTGGCTCAGATAGGCGACGGACAATCTGATTGGCTCAGATAGGCGACGGACAATCTGATTGGCTCAGATAGGCGACGGACAATCTGATTGGCTCAGATAGGCGACGGACAATCTGATTGGTTCAGATAGGCGACGGACAATCTGATTGGTTCAGATAGGCGACGGACAATCTGATTGGTTCAGATAGGCGACGGACAATCTGATTGGTTCAGATAGGCGACGGACAATCTGATTGGTTCAGATAGGCGACGGACAATCTGATTGGTTCAGATAGGCGACGGACAATCTGATTGGCTCAGACAGGCGACGGACAATCTGATTGGCTCAGATAGGCGACGGACAATCTGATTGGCTCAGATAGGCGACGGACAATCTGATTGGCTCAGATAGGCGACGGACAATCTGATTGGCTCAGATAGGCGACGGACGATCTGATTGGCTCAGATAGGCGACGGACGATCTGATTGGCTCAGATAGGCGACGGACGATCTGATTGGCTCAGATAGGCGACGGACGATCTGATTGGCTCAGATAGGCGACGGACGATCTGATTGGCTCAGATAGGCGACGGACGATCTGATTGGCTCAGATAGGCGACGGACGATCTGATTGGCTCAGATAGGCGACGGACGATCTGATTGGCTCAGATAGGCGACGGACGATCTGATTGGCTCAGATAGGCGACGGACGATCTGATTGGCTCAGATAGGCGACGGACGATCTGATTGGCTCAGATAGGCGACGGACGATCTGATTGGCTCAGATAGGCGACGGACGATCTGATTGGCTCAGATAGGCGACGGACGATCTGATTGGCTCAGATAGGCGACGGACGATCTGATTGGTTCAGATAGGCGACGGACGATCTGATTGGCTCAGATAGGCGACGGACGATCTGATTGGCTCAGATAGGCGACGGACAATCTGATTGGCTCAGATAGGCGACGGACAATCTGATTGGCTCAGATAGGCGACGGACAATCTGATTGGCTCAGATAGGCGACGGACAATCTGATTGGCTCAGATAGGCGACGGACAATCTGATTGGCTCAGATAGGCGACGGACAATCTGATTGGCTCAGATAGGCGACGGACAATCTGATTGGTTCAGATAGGCGACGGACAATCTGATTGGTTCAGATAGGCGACGGACAATCTGATTGGCTCAGATAGGCGACGGACAATCTGATTGGCTCAGATAGGCGACGGACAATCTGATTGGCTCAGATAGGCGACGGACAATCTGATTGGCTCTGATTGGCAGATTGTCCGTCGCCTATCTGAGCCAATCAGATTGTCCGTCGCCTATCTGAGCCAATCAGATTGTCCGTCGCCTATCTGAGCCAATCAGATTGTCCGTCGCCTATCTGAGCCAATCAGATTGTCCGTCGCCTATCTGAGCCAATCAGATTGTCCGTCGCCTATCTGAGCCAATCAGATTGTCCGTCGCCTATCTGAGCCAATCAGATTGTCCGTCGCCTATCTGAGCCAATCAGATTGTCCGTCGCCTATCTGAGCCAATCAGATTGTCCGTCGCCTATCTGAGCCAATCAGATTGTCCGTCGCCTATCTGAGCCAATCAGATTGTCCGTCGCCTATCTGAGCCAATCAGATTGTCCGTCGCCTATCTGAGCCAATCAGATTGTCCGTCGCCTATCTGAGCCAATCAGATTGTCCGTCGCCTATCTGAGCCAATCAGATTGTCCGTCGCCTATCTGAGCCAATCAGCTTGTCCGTCGCCTATCTGAGCCAATCAGATTGTCCGTCGCCTATCTGAGCCAATCAGATTGTCCGTCGCCTATCTGAGCCAATCAGATTGTCCGTCGCCTATCTGAGCCAATCAGATTGTCCGTCGCCTATCTGAGCCAATCAGATTGTCCGTCGCCTATCTGAGCCAATCAGATTGTCCGTCGCCTATCTGAGCCAATCAGATTGTCCGTCGCCTATCTGAGCCAATCAGATTGTCCGTCGCCTATCTGAGCCAATCAGATTGTCCGTCGCCTATCTGAGCCAATCAGATTGTCCGTCGCCTATCTGAGCCAATCAGATTGTCCGTCGCCTATCTGAGCCAATCAGATTGTCCGTCGCCTATCTGAGCCAATCAGATTGTCCGTCGCCTATCTGAGCCAATCAGATTGTCCGTCGCCTATCTGAGCCA
This sequence comes from Brienomyrus brachyistius, assembly GCF_023856365.1. Lineage (NCBI taxonomy): Eukaryota > Metazoa > Chordata > Actinopteri > Osteoglossiformes > Mormyridae > Brienomyrus > Brienomyrus brachyistius. Next base: position 21,889 of record NW_026042894.1, on the reverse strand, counting down.
ATCAGATTGTCCGTCGCCTATCTGAGCCAATCAGATTGTCCGTCGCCTATCTGAGCCAATCAGATTGTCCGTCGCCTATCTGAGCCAATCAGATTGTCCGTCGCCTATCTGAGCCAATCAGATTGTCCGTCGCCTATCTGAGCCAATCAGATTGTCCGTCGCCTATCTGAGCCAATCAGATTGTCCGTCGCCTATCTGAGCCAATCAGATTGTCCGTCGCCTATCTGAGCCAATCAGATTGTCCGTCGCCTATCTGAGCCAATCAGATTGTCCGTCGCCTATCTGAGCCAATCAGATTGTCCGTCGCCTATCTGAGCCAATCAGATTGTCCGTCGCCTATCTGAGCCAATCAGATTGTCCGTCGCCTATCTGAGCCAATCAGATTGTCCGTCGCCTATCTGAGCCAATCAGATTGTCCGTCGCCTATCTGAGCCAATCAGATTGTCCGTCGCCTATCTGAGCCAATCAGATTGTCCGTCGCCTATCTGAGCCAATCAGATTGTCCGTCGCCTATCTGAGCCAATCAGATTGTCCGTCGCCTATCTGAACCAATCAGATTGTCCGTCGCCTATCTGAACCAATCAGATTGTCCGTCGCCTATCTGAACCAATCAGATTGTCCGTCGCCTATCTGAACCAATCAGATTGTCCGTCGCCTATCTGAACCAATCAGATTGTCCGTCGCCTATCTGAACCAATCAGATTGTCCGTCGCCTATCTGAACCAATCAGATTGTCCGTCGCCTATCTGAACCAATCAGATTGTCCGTCGCCTATCTGAACCAATCAGATCGTCCGTCGTCTATCTGAACCAATCAGATTGTTTTTCTTACACAAAAAATTATTCCGTTTTCAAAACACTTTTGTGCAAGAAATGCTCCCATGAGCCTGTGTTTAGTGCCTACAGAGGTCTTCTTTTTGCCACTGGTACAGGAGAGTACGGGTCCCACCTTGCCACAGCCAGGCACCTCCACGCTATCGACGGGCCGCGGAATCTCGATGGAGCGCACGTTGCCGTACTTGCAACACTCCTCCCGGATGTCCTCCAGGATCTCCTCGTAGTCCTCGTCGTCCACCAGCTCCTCGGGCATGACCATGTTGAGGAGGCACAGCACCTCCGTGGGCATGCCGGAGCTCTGCAGCCGCTGCAGCCCTGGAACCTGCAGCGTCACCGGCGTCTCGATGATGGCCGTCTGTCCCGGGGGGCGACAAGAGTGTCAGATACCCCCTGATCGTCCAATCGTCTCGAGTAACAGCGAGAAATTTACATGGACCCAAATAAACCCAAGAAATAGGGGCATTAAGCTTCCTGGGAGGCACCCAGGAACCAAGTTGGGTTTAGGACATCAGAAAGGCGGCAGCCGAGGGCAAATACTCACAGCGTTGGCATTCTTAGCCCCCACGCTTGCCCGCTGGACGATGAGCTTCTTGTCTCCGAGCTGCATGCCATTGAGTCCAGCCACGGCCTGCGGGATGCATCCCACACAAGCGTCAGCAATTCCATCCGGAAGCCCCGAGTCACCCCAGACCTTCCAGCTGCTGCCCCACCTCACGCACCTGGTCAGTGGCACTGATGTCCACGTATTCACAGAAAGCATAACCCTTAGACAGTGACGTGGCACTGTCCTTCACAAGGTTGAAGGCCTTAAGAGGTCCGAACGACGTCAAGAGTTCCTTCACCTGGGCAAGAGGAGGAGACGCGGGGGGGCGATTAGCCCGACAGTCCAGGCACGGCGCCTCGCTAGAAATGCTAATCTTAACTGTGGGAGAAGCAGCATGTTAAACTTTGCAAAACGACATGAGGAAACAGTGAAGACATCAGGAAAATGGCTTTATGACAAGTGGCTCGACATTACGGTGCAACACTAGAGCTCAAAGCCCCCTGTGCCCTTTCTGCATGACTTACTTACTGGGAGCGTACAAAAGTAACTATTTTGATTCTTGTCAATGAATGATAACACAGATTCCCCCCCCCCCATCCTACAGCATATACAACACAACTGAATTCCTAATCAAGTTCTCTGATAATTCCAACTACGAATTTTGAAATATGGACCGAGTTGCATCTGATTTTAAGGGCCACAATAATTAAGCTAGATGGTATATAAAAAAAAAACTAAATAAAAACAGCTAATTATATGTTAAGTGTTCCATGTATACAATGTGGAGGGGGGGGGGGCGACTCGGCAGAACACAAACCCAGCCGAATCACTGACTTCCTGTTCTTAAAACCAAGAACCACATTGGTGCAGTTAATTAGAGGGACAAAGCCTACAGGAGATAAACTCACAGGTAAAGCTAAGAGCCGCCACAGGGTCCTGCTAAAGGGGCCACGGCTTGAAGCCAAACAGGACGAAATAGCTCTGCTAACATCATTCCTCACTTATTCTACAGGAATCTACTGTAAAGCCGCATTAACCACTGACTTCAGAAAGGAGTCACCTGGGACACTGGCAGCCACAAGAGGGCGCTACCTCCTACCTTCTCTTAGGGGCAAAAAAAAAAAAAAAATCAAATTTATACCCTGTGATCAGCATAATAAGTCTCTCCCCAGCCTTCAACCCCCAAAAAAAGGACCCCATATGCTTAAGAGCACTCCAGGACAGAGCCCCCCCACAGGGGCAGGCCGTCGACAGGGAGGATATCCGTGCGAGGGACGGAATGTCTTACTTGCCTTGTGTTACATGTTGGCATGGCAGCAGTAGGTCAGTACTACTGAACAAATTATGAGCGAAGACTTAACGATCTTACAGGCCCCTAGCTGGGGACAAAGTGGGGAACAAAAATGAAAGAGCTGTAAGTATCAAAGCGGTAGCAGGGACTGCAAAAAAAATGTAAACACCAGGATACAAGCAGCGGTTTCCATTTCACCTGTCTATGGCACATTTACTGGCTTTGACGTGAAATACATTAACAGTTCTGCTGGATTCAAACTCTCTCCCCCCAGTGCTGCTTTGGTACAGCCTTCCTCTTGACTTGGATTACATGTGACTCACACTGGATAAGAAAGATTACGATGACAATCCGAAAAGGAGGAAAAAAATCAAAGAAAAACAAACTGACTGCACTTCTCACTTACCTTTCACTGAAACCGCGATCACTATCTTGTGGGCTGAGTCTTGCCATTTTTAACAGTTTAGGCTAAAGTGAGTGGGACACCGGAGCTCAAAATGTTACAATGCAGGGGTGGACGCAAAACGTTTTGCGATTAACTTTTGCAAAATAAATAGGTAAACTATTAAATGCCTGTATGGATTATGTCTATAATGGGCCGATTTCAGTGGGGTGGCGATATAGGAAGAAAAAAAAAAAATCATAAAAGATGCTAATGAGAAGTAGAAAATGTCTAAAATGTGACCCTTTCAACACTTTCAGAGTAAGACGACCTCATCTGTGCATGTTGTTATGGTAATATTATCCATCACTGACGTCATAACAGAATAGGGCATGGGGCACGATGTGAAAACTCCAGTGAAGCTGATAATCGTTCACCGGGAAAAAGGTCCGAAGTATTTTCTGCCTTTCGAGCGACACAGCAATGTAGGGAACGATTCTTCCGCAGCTCCCCATCGCTGTTAACGGGATGTGAAGTCATCGTTCTCAGTGTGCGGACATGGACGTGAGACACGGCACGTCTGCGAATACTGAAGCGTTTGGGGACTTGGTCGATCTCCCCCACATTTCAAGCACAGTCTATGGTAGTGTTTCCCAGCCCAGTCCTCGGGGGTACCCCCCCGGTCAGTCCACGTTTTTGCTTCCTCTCAGCACACCTGTACCAGGTATTCGGTGTTCCTGATTGGCTGGGAGCTAGGAGGGAGCGAAAATGTGGACAGTCGGCGGTTCCCCGAGGACTGGGATTGGGCAAACACAGGTGTACGGCAATGTGGAGGTATTCGTCAGTTAGGTGACGCGCAGATGACTCGATTTTAAATTTTCATGCAGCAAAACGACGCGGCTGATTCATCCGACTAACACTCAGCAATTAACCCGATATACAAATATTCCAGGGTACCCAGCAACAGGCAGCACAGGGACTGGCTACGTGACTGGTTTGGCAAGCCGCCAGCTGTAAGGCACGTTTCCCAAAGCCTTTGTTGCTAATAAGGTTATTTGCTAACAACATTAGATAACAACTGAATGGTTCCAACTATGCAAGTCGATAACATGAGGTTTTGGGAAACGTACCTTTTACATTAGCGGGGTCTCAATATCTTCATAATTTACAGCTGGATAAACAATGAGCGTAATGTAACTGTCAACTCATTACCTACATGTCTAATAAATGTTTAATAAATCCCATGAATATCTTTAAAAAAAAAAAAAAAAAAACCTCAAATGTGCGGCTATTTTCAGCAGCTAGCTTTAAACATGATGCTGACATTTGACCCCCCAGTATCTTGTAATGAATTTTAAGCGGTGAGGTAACTTTGACAGGCTTTCTTTTCCTACTAATCAGTTACACAGAGACGAGTGTTTATTTTATGTATGTATGTGCGTGCGCGTGCGTGCGTGCGTGCGTGTGCGTGTGTGTGCATGCCTGCTTGAGTTCCACGTGCAGCAGTGGGACAGAAACACAGGAGGGTTGTGGGTCGGCTCCCCGGCGACAGAGACTGAGGGCGGGGTACCTGATCGTCACTGAGATAGTTGGGCAGGCCTCCGACAAAGAGCTTGTGTGGCGAGTCTGGAACCACGGTGGAGACGACCCCTGCAGACAGAGCGGCACGGCGCCCAAAGCCGGCCGATCACAGCAAACCGTCAACATGCCGGATAATGACCACGAGCAAACGGCGCGAGTGAAATAAGCCAACTTCAAATCAGTATGACGTCGTTATCTCCTATATAATATCAGATAAATGTAACTCCAGCAAAAAAATACCTAAATACTGGGGCAGTTTGACGACTGTTTTTTGTCTCTCCCATCTTGCTCTCCATGGGAGATGCTGACACATGCAGCACCAGTCAAAAGTATGGACACACCTGCTCTTAATGCATTTGTCTCTATTTTAGCTGTTATTCACCTTATAGTAAAAGGCCTTTGGGCATGGAAGTTATGCATATGAAGTACTGCAAAGACAAAATTTTTGTCTCTTCAAAATAGGAGCCATTGGCTTCGATGACAGCATTGCGGACTCAACCAGCTAACATATGTACCCACCTGGACCGTTTCTCCAACAGTCCTCGAGTTTCCACAAGTTCTGCGCGCAAGCTGGCTACCTTACTCTTACTCTCATCCAACTGATCCCAAACCAGCTCTATAGAGTTTAGGTTGGGGGGCTGTGGGGACCATCTCTTTCCTAGTTCACAAGGTAATAAGCTACTTGCATAACCTTCAAGGTGGGCTTTGGGTCATTATCTTGCTGAAAAACAAGTCATTTTCAGTAGGTGTGTCCAGAATTTTTAACTAGAATAGGAGCCAGCAACCCTAGAACAATTTGGGGGTTAGGGTCCTTGCTCAAGGGCCCAGTGGTGAAATCACTCTGCCAACCCTGCCAACCAGCAACCTTCTTTTCATGGGCAAACATCACAGAGCCACACAACACCCCTATGTTAACAGTAAGAAGTGAGTGACTGAGCTGTGTGTGTGTGTGTGTGGCTCAGCTGGTTAGGATGCCAGCGTTATCATCAGAAGATCACTGGTTCACATCACTGGTGATCACACCACTGGGCCGGCGAGTTTGCTCTAGGGACAGGCTGACCCTGATTTCTCAAAAAAAAAAAAAAAAAAAAAAAAACATTCTTCACTTTGGATAAAACTGTCTGCTAAATATTTACAACATTAAGTAAATAAAAGTGAAAGTCTCCCTCTTTATATGACAAGACATCCGCAGCTTGCGAAGGACAGTCAGTCCGTAACGAGTACAAAAAACTGGCCTTGCCGATCGGCTCTTCAAAGGTAAATAAAGATTAAGGTTATGACGGCGACAAGCAAAACGGACCTGGTACGTGGAAGGCGGGCTGCTCTGAGATGCCAGGCAGGGGGCGATAGTCGTGGGGCCGCCTGATTTTTAACGACTGACCCTGGAAAATGATGCCGTCGAAGGCCATTGCCTGCGTGGTCTCATCCACGGACCGAAACTAGGGCAGAACGAAGAACGTCGTTAATCAGGGAAGGCTGCGGTCTCCGCCTGGACACAGCAGCCATTAGGCAGGAAAGACTCTTACTTCAAGGAAGGCAAAGTTCTTGTCCTGGTTTATCTGAACAGCGAGGACGGGATTGGTGGGACCTTGACATAAGCCAGCCAATCGCATCTGGGTATTGAAGAAATCCGCCATGGCCTCCTAAAAAGACAGGCAGACACACTGAATGAAGACAGGCAGACGTCTGAAGACATCAAAACAGGCAAACGAGAAAAAAAATGACTGACAAGTCTAGTACATTTATCTATTTATTTTGCGGACACTTTCATCCAAAGCAACATACATTTCATTGAAGAAGCAGGACCAGACAGTTCCTAGAGCAAATAGTGCTTAAGGGCTGCGCTCGGGGGCCCAATGGTGAAATCACTCTGCTGCCCAAGGGATTTGAACCAACAACCTTCTTGTGACCGGCTCAGTGTCCTAACTCACTGAGCTACACATGACACCAGTATGCATGACAGAAGGCAACGCGGGACTTTGCCTGGACTCACCTCCGTCAGGCCGAAGGGGATGTTGCCGACATAAAGCCGCCTGGCCTGCCGGGTCATCTGGCTGCCGACCATCGGCACCTGGGTGGGCGTCACTGCCACGCCGCTGGTGGTGGATGTTGCCAGTAAAGCTATCGTGGGGATCTGCCCTGCAGCTGTGGGGAGGAGAAAGGGCTTCAAGACCCCAACCAGGGACGGCCAGAACATCCGGATCGTCGCCTTCATTTGCTTCTAACCCCTAGGTTTAAGCTCTCTTCACACTGTCTGAAATCATCCCAAGTGTTATTCCCTCTTTGACCAGCAGGGGGGAGGAGGGCACTCCAGAATAAATGCTTTCATTGCAACCAATATACCATAACCTTGCAATACTGAACTAGCACACATGGAAGCGTCGCATCCAAACCTTGCATTGCCTTGTACTGCATGGGGGTGATGTGCTCGAATCCCGGAGGGGGAACATCCCAGTACTTGTATGTCCTTTTCTTACGGCTTCTCCGAGGAGAGTAGCTGCCCAAACACAAAACAGAAGGTTGTTTTCCCCAAACAATACAGTGTAAACACTCAGAATCTGGCAAAAACAAACAGATGGCAGAATGTTTACATTTAACTTTGGATCGCAGGCAGTTTAAGGTCATGAGGGTGTGACCATGCGCCACTTTTTAGGCTGGCTTTGAGGTCCCATCGCTATGGCGGGGGCTACTTATAAACGCCAGTTAAAATTTAATATGGGTACAGTCCCCCTTCCCACCACGAAGAAACCAATTGGTTGATTGTGAAAGAAACTTGTTAAGAGGCCTCAAACCATGCTAGATATCAGCTTCAGTGCCTGTAACCGGGACCGTGAGGGGGGGTACCTGTGCTTCTTGTGCTCGCGTGAGCTGCTCCGTCGGTCACGACCCTTGCGGTCGCGGCTGCTGCTGCGCTTCTCGTGACTCCGCCCCCTGGAGTCCTTGCTCCAGCGGCGGTGCTTCTCGCCACGGCTCAGAGACCGGCTGCGGCTACGCTTCTTGTGTCGCTCCTTCTCCCGCTCTGGGGGACGACACCGTGGTACCAGTGAGACGGTGGGCGGAGCGACATGACTGCCCCCCTACCATCCATTTCGATAAATCCAAGATGTGTAACTCAGAGGGATTATGAATGTGTGTCCGGATGGTTGTGGGTTTGAAGCCCATGAGTCACAGAGTAATCATATTACCAACTTCCCTGGGGTGCTGGATGCTGACTGACCCAGCGCTATGCCTTAAAAGTCACTTACGGAGACCAAGATGTGGTACGGGGTCTAACTCCCCAGTTTCCTCACCAGAATGAAGCACCTCCATTCAATTCACATATTCAATCACACCCTCCTGAAACAAACACACCCATCTCTCAATGGCTAATAATTTCAAGGGCACAAGGACATCCCCTTGAATGTCAGTCTGTTGTGAAACAATAAAAACATAACCAGACTAATTAATGATATAGGAGCACAGTGGTGAGTACAGTTGCCTCACGCCTCCGAGTCTGGAGGCCTGAATTTTGCCTCTGCTCTCTGTATGGGGAATTTGCCTGGAATAGGCTCCAGGGGAGCCTGACTAAGATAACTGGTTGGACGATGGATGGGTAATTAATATCGTTTCAATCTGACAGACAGCACTTTATTAAACTAGCAATAAAATATCACCTTTCTATCCCAGCAGGTCCTTCATATAGAAGCTTAAATAAATCCCTGAAGGTGCAGTTTTCAGTGAAGCATTTAAACGCAGGTGCTGCTCGAGGAATCAGCTTCATGCATCAGTTATAACAGCGTTACGGTAATGCACCGCTGCAAAAGTACAGACACGGAGCGGCCAATGCATCTTACGTAAATCGGTAATAACCAATTACCGCAATCGCAGGCATAGTCAGAGCGCAGATATGAATGACTGGAACTGCTAGTTTATCAAACACGGCGGCACTTAGTGCTCGTCTAGCCGAATCAGGTCGTTTCGAATGACATTTTAGTGATTTAGTGATAAGGAGCTGATATGACAAGATTGCCATTTGATAGGTACATAAATCAATCCTACTTTCGACTCCGTTGTAACGCATGTTGTATATTTCAGTTGCGTTAGTATGGCTTAAGTTTATTCAGTTTACTGGATTCTCTGCACTTTAATGAAGTTATATGTGTATTGTTATATAACTGTACATCATTGTTAGTTACTGCTATCCGCTGTAAAGGTAGATACAGGTGCAAGACTTTGCAATAACGACCTAAAAGCAGTTGTTATGATTCCAGGGAACGCGGCTGATTTTTAGAGTCTATACATCATGAAGAAACGGCGATCGTGTGAGAAAGACTTATTCTGTACGGATGACAGGGCCAGCATTTCGGACCCAAGGGAAAGGCTATTGTGCATCGGAAAGAGACAAAATCATATCATTATATAGAAAACTCGTCGTAGTATTTAAAAACCAAGTAACTAACACTGTTATTAAGTGCGGACTTTAAATCAAGTGGTCGCGGTCGTTTTTATTTGCATAAAACTTTAAACGTGATCTTGAAAATATAACGCTTGCAACAAACATCCATGCATAGTGTGTTACTGCGAATGAAAATACGCGGGTCACAATTTATGATCCAAGTGTATAATGGTAAATAATTAAATAAATAAAACCGCAGGCTTTCACATCGAGTGCACCCCAATAACGTTTCATTGAAATGTCCATGTTATGTACGCCGGGCACTGATGGATGCAGGCCTAGCGATCTCTATAACAATGCCAAGCAAAGAATGTCACTGATTTACCAAAGCGGTCAGTTTTCGGGGATCCTGCGGCAGCTGGGAGAAGAAGAATCGGGCAGGTTTCAGAATCGGCGAGCGCTCGGATAAAAGGCACCGATTTCCCAGCCGCGCTTTTCTTTTCGGAACCAGCAGAAGTGCCCTCCGCACCATCCTCGGCGCTAGGACACGCCGGCCACTTTATTACCCTAAAACAGGGAGCATACACCGATCTTCAAAGCCAAACTTACCTTGCCGATTTTCGCTTAACTGCTTCTCAAACTCATCGAAATCGGACATTTTTCAGTCCGTACTAAAGACGTATTGCAAAATAAGCAGAGGTCCAACAGTAGGCCTTTGAATGGGCTACAGGCTGCATTGGGTTCTGCTGCTTTTTCTTCCGAGTCGCCTGCCCCTCCTCCCCCGAAGTCATCGGCTCTTCCTCGGTTGTATCACACACAGGTTCGGAAACATTCGATGCGCATTACCGTCCCCTCCTGCACTGGAGGGTTAAGGACAACGTGATTATATCGAACCAAAATTGAAATGTGCAAGTTGACTTTCCTAGTTATACGTCTTCATTTTTATTCTGGGTTTAACAACCATGAGTTTATGACGTATTTTACATGATTAGTTGGCGACTGGACCTTATTGTTTATATCTCTTATTAAGGATCCATCCATCCATACATCAATTATCAAAACCACACACTTACAATCCGAGTCTAGTTTCATATGCTGCGCTGCTGAGCGACCCGCAGAATATTATGCATGAGTACAAGTCACAAGCCCCGTTTCCACTAACACGGGGCCGGTTCTAGCTTGGTGCCTTTTGAGACCGAGGCAAAAAGATGCAGACTCTCCCCGTCGGGGAATCGAACCCCGGTCTCCCGCGTGACAGGCGGGGATACTCACCACTATACTAACGAGGAGATGTACGCGCACTACTTTTACATCTTCAAGATAAACAGCGGATGACTACTAACATTTGCGAGTAATCAATGACTGAGCTTCATGTCATGACCATGGTGCTCAAGAGAAGAAAAAATACATAATGTACGTCCACTGATACCAGAACAACCATATAGCTTTATACTAAGACGATGATTAAACGGAAAATTCCTTTACAAAACACTGCCACAAAATCATAGTTTCGCAATATTACATCGTGCAACGGGACACAGTGTAAGTACGTGAAGTCGGTAATTAAATCAAGAAAAAAAAGTGAGAGGAAAAGAATACTTTTCTATTATCATATTTTTCTAACTGGCCAAACTGAGTCATATTTTGATTATACACACTAACAGAAAAACAGTGCAAATCTCCGGTAGTCCGTTTCACTTGCGCTCCGCTATGGGGCAGTAACAAGCAGAGCTTAAGTGTGGAAGGAAAAAAAAAACACAGGACAGCATCAATCCCAACTTCACAAACGCCGGAGATCGAGATGCTGTAAGCATGACAATTAACATCTTTATCCAAGGGAACAGCTGCAAGACACAGATGCCGCGCCTAACAAAGGTAGGATCGATTCCGAAGTTCAGGCATTTACAGACGCGGACTCTTCTGGAGTTGATTTTTTTCGGGAGATACGCATCAACTTCAAAAGTATGAACCGCATTATATCTATATCTGTTATGACGTTGTAGCTATTGATACTGATGCATCACAAAAATAATTTAAATGTTTTTTCATTCTGACATATGTTCGTTCGGACGAGGATTTTATTATATGAGATAAGTTTTAAATGAAAACTTTTTTTAATCTATATGATTAATTCTCGAATCTAAGCCAGACTTCACATAAATCATTCATTCATAAATATAATGGAACATACAACATCCAGGTATCCATGAAATTTATGATCAGGCTATACGTTTGTGATAACAACAAAACAACACAACATGTATATTTACAATATATGGGCCTATTGTTTAATATTGCCTCCAAATTATAGCCAGACAATAACGCAATAGGCCGACATCAAACTATTTTCATGTAAAACAAAAGTGCTGGCAGTTTGCTTGTGCTTACAGACCCCGCCTTGAGCCCATCCAGAAAGATCCCAAAAATAACCGACAAGCAAAGGTTGTAACAATCTGAGCATGTTTAGTTTAATGTAATCAGGAGCCGAATTAATAACGCGAATAAATGATCAAACCGAAAGTCTGTAGTCGGGAATATCCGATAACGTCTTTGACGTGCAGTTAAGATAGTCAGAGGAAAAACCTTGTAGTTTACTTATATATATGCCTAAATATATGAGTGTGTCTCTCCGGTGATTTAATGATGAATATAACGATTACATATCAAATCACACATTAAGCAATTATTATATTACTAGGTTGAACGTTTTCACTATGTCTGTCGTCACCTTGATTTCACGATTTTGACTATTCTTCTTATCCCAGATTGAACAAGTCATTGTGGCGATGCAAGATCCCGACATGGGGATAAAGATGAAGAATCAAAGACTGTTAATCACAGTGATTCCACATGCGATGACAGGTGCACGATACATATTTTACTTTTTAAAAATAATTTTTCATGCCGCCCGGGTTGTCTTACACCCGGCCGTGCAGTGTCCCGGGGGCCGGGTCCTAATGGTCATTTAAGCCCTTCACAGGAAAGCCCATACATCGGCGGTCTTCGGGAATCCTGTGCATTAAGACTGTCATCGATCTCCTTGCGCTCATATTTATTTATGTAATTTATTTATCGAGTTCAGCGTTTTTGATTTATGACGGCTTAATGCATTTCTCGACTCTAACTAGATGCCTTCCTCGCTATGCCTTCCCAGGAAATGATATCGTGGAGTGGCTAATTCAGAAGTACTCCATCATGGAAGAAGGTAGGGCCGAGAAGTATGTAGGGAAGCGTTACCTGGTGCTCTTATGTGAGGTTAATCGATTGTTTTTTTCCCTTCGTGACGACGATGGCGCCCCTGCTGGCGAAAGACGTCATCAGGTTTTTTTTTTTTTGTAATAAAATAACAGAAATAAACGAGTCTTTTGAATAATAAATACAAATGAAGTAATAGAATTTGTCATCCATACAACAGATTAGCCTAGCTGCATTTATGTGTAAGCATATGCAATTCACGTGTCTGACAGAAGCATGTTCTGTTCCATTGATATTGCTGAGCCTGTGAATTAATAAATGTCAGAATTGAGCTTGTCCATAACATAGACACCCCATTCGCCTGAAGCTTTTGGGATTTTCTTCCCCTGGCGTCAATTTATCTGCTGAATTATTTATCTTTCTGCTGAGAGGCTATTAGTACAAATAATCTGTAGGCCAGTCCCGAGTCGCGCCGCTACGCATGCTGAGCTGTACGGTTTGATAGTCCCGATGCAAACTTCGCTGATAGCCAGAGGCAGTCAGTCATGCCTGGAGAAATATCGCTATCCGTCTCCCTCATTATGCACTTCTGCAAGACGCTGTTGTCCTGAATTCCCGGGCGATGCAGATGAGGTTTTAAATAGCAAGGGAGCAGATTTCCCTGATTTACAGCCCAGATTGGAAAAGAAGTCGGAATGGAAAGGAGGGGACTTTTAGGCAGTAGATGGCAGATGCATTAACAGACTTGAATGGGCAAAAAACCTGTTGCCCCGGTAAGCAGTTACCCCTCCCTGTAAACACTAGGCTTCCCCCTAGCAGCGCTGTTGCTGCGCCGGTCTGAAACCCCCGGGAGCGCCTGACTGCCAATGGCCGCGGAGGCAGCCGGAAAGTGGAAAGTCCCAATTACTCGTAATTAATTATAGTTCCGATGAGGAATGCACCATCCCCGCGGCTTATTCTGTGCACCATGTCAACGTTTTTTCCAGTTACTTGCTATACCGTAAAATAAAATATAATATGCCTACTCAGTTTCTAGTTATCGTGTGTTCTACTGTATTCCACTGACAAAAATTTAGAGAATTACTATGCCTAAATCTGGGCTACGAGTAGTGGATTTGTTTGAGCTTTGAGTAGTTTACGTGGAAATGAGTGACCACTTTGTGTGTTTTCAGAGGCACTTCATGTGGGGAATCTGATCGTGAAGCACGGCTACATTTACCCCCTAAAGGACCCCAGGACGCTCGTCCTGGGGCCCGACGAGACGCCGTATCGCTTCCAGGTAACCTAAAACCACGGTTTCTTCAGATGGAGGGCAGCGCGAGAGGGTGGTGGCCATGTGGGGGGGCACGCATATCGAAACTATTCGTTGGAGAGACTGCGGAATTACCGTGTAGGACAGTATTTCTCAATCTGGTCCGGGCTCCAGAGCTGAGAGGGTGCAAAAACGTAGACTGTCTGGTAGGGAGCTGGGAGGGAGCAAAAACGTGGATCATCTGTGTGTCGCCGAGGACCGGATTGGGAAACACTGATGTATGAGAACCAATGCCAGTTAAAGTAGCAAAATGCCTTCCACCCGCCTTGTCCCTGACATGTTAAATCACAAAGCACCTTTGTCACGCTGCTTCTGAATAGTTTCAAATGACAGCATCTCCTTTTTGCTAGACTCCGTACTTCTGGAGCTCTCAGCAGTGGCCAGCCTCCGAGCTAGATTACGGTGATTACCAATTATTAATCATGTGCTCGCCTATTACATCATTACTTCCCTTTACTAGAATAATAGAAAAACACAGTTTCTTGCCATGTCTTTCTTTTGCTCTTCTAAAGCGATTTATTTGACTAAGAAGAATATCAGAAAGCAAGGGCAGCTGATAGACTATGAAAAGGTAAGAGAAAATTTTTATTTATGTACATTTCAATGCTATTCTTATTCGCTGGTCTGAAGCATTGCTTGATGAGATCATGTGATAGCTGAATGCTCATGGGAGTTTTACTTACACAAAATATTATGAGGGTAGAAGGAAAAATGATTGGTTCAGAGAGATAACCAATTAGATTGTACATGAGGTGGATCCGAGCAACTAGAGGAGGCAGGAGCAACCAATCAGATGTCTTGGTCCTGCCTCCTCTGCAATCTGATTGGTTATCTATCCGAACCAATCATTTTCCTTCTGCCCTCAGAACATTTTTGTGTAAGAAAACCTCCCACCAATTATGCACATAGTAGGATCGCACATAGACATCCACCAACTTGCCGCCATGTTGCGTCAGGGTCAACGCATTTTAGGTTCTCATCAGTAAGAGGGTTTGTGAATCCGACACTGCCAGCTGATATCCTGGGAGGGGTTCGGCCTGTGAGTCATAACGTGAACCCATGCAGCAACGCAGCCAGCCGGTGCGACCTGGCAATGTCGCATTTAAACATCGTCTCCGCAGGACAGCTACAACATGTTGCACAAAACGGATCAACCACACCTGGGACTTCGTGGTGATGCAGGCGAAGGAGCAGCTCAGGTAAACCCCACCCCAGCCCCGGGAATACTGTCGCATCGAGCTATGAAATCAATTTCATAAATGCACACAAGGGGGACAGATGAGAATGGATGAATAAATCTCGTATTAAGAGGATGATGATGTTACCTAAATTAAAAAGTAACATGGTGTGTGGTCATAATTTCCCTCCTATCTGTTAAATCAGACCTCAGCCTAAACACTAGAGTCGGAAATCCATTTCTAAGTGAAAAAGGAAACAGAAAAATGAAAACCCTACCTTGCAGTTCAGTGATTACCGCTATATGCTAATTACCCAGTATGCTTTCTGACTCTCCATCGACTGCTCTGCTCCTACCAGGGCAGCCAAACAGAGGCGCAAGGCGGACCGCATCGTGCTGGAATGTCAGGAACAGGCCCTACTGGCTCGTCAACAGACCGCCAGTAAGCACCTCCCCCGAAACCCCTGACTCCCTACATCTGCCCCGGCGAAAACCCAGTATGCTGTGATTAGAGTAAAGCACACACTGGGTAAACCTGAAACTCAATGCACCTTGGCAGCTCGAATATCGCCTCAGGCTGGGGGCGATTCTAGGATTTTTTTGAGGTTGTGGGGCAGAGTGGTGGCTCTGGCCTAGGGATCTGTGCAAGCAAGTGGAAGGTTGTTGGTTCAAATCCTGTGAATGCCCAGAGTGATTCTACTCCGTTGGGCCTTTCAGCAAGGGCCTTAACCTGCAATTGCTTTGTCCTGGGTATGACATTAATCTACATGCAGGCCTGTTAGGAGATCCTTCAACTTACAGGGGAAACTTGGCAGGATTGGCAGGAAGGCATAGGCCGGGTCCCATTCCCCCACAGAGAGCTGGGGGGTTGTGCAGTTCTCTCCCACGACAACGGGTTTGTTCAATGAAGGAAGGCAAAGGAAACATCTGTAAGGACATATGGAACATTTCCGGTATAATTTTCGATCTCCGTCATCTCCAGAGCATGAGCTCAGCAAAATTCACGGGGGGGGGGAGTTTTATCTTCGTTAAGTAAGACACACAGAGTGTCTCCATGCATACTTTGTGGGGGAGGAATATATCACTTCAGGCCTGATAACCCACTACTGCTTCAGTGTGATCATGAAATATTTACTTAGCTGGGAAGAAGCCTATGTTCTGTGGGACGAGAGCTTTCAGAAGACAGGACAGGACAGCAGGCTGCGGGAATGAGCAACTGCACCCTCGCTGAGTGTAATTTGGAGTTCATGAATAACACAGGAGAGTGGAGAATGAAAAGTGTGGGACAGGAGCAGAGTGTGGTGTGTATCTGGCTTAATCCCGGCCGTCACTAGGGCCCCTTTCTGCTGGGTGCGCAGCATCTCTCAGGGCTAATAAGCATCAGCGTTTATGTGGGCCATTATCCCCATCCGGGGGCGGCATCAGGAGGTGGGAATGGCAGCCACGCAGCTGCGGATCACATCCTAAATTCAGCTTATTTGCAGATGTACCTTTTATTGAGACTAGAGCAGTTGGGGGGTTTAGGGACTTCTCTCAGGGGTCCAGTGGTGATGTCACTCTGCTGACTGTGGGATTTAAACCGGCAACCTTCCAGTCATAGGCGCGACTGCCACCCGCTCAGCCACACACCACCTTCATTGATGAAACCCACCGTTTTTGACGCCAATTAGACGGAAACACAGTTGAGCCAAAAACCACGCAGCGTAGGGCCCCCCAGTCAGGTGCTGCTCGTGTTTAAAAGGCAGGGACGCTCTGCACTCTGGTACGGCCAGGTGGACGGGGGAAGGCTGGGGGGGGGGGGGGGGGATTAAAACCAGCAAATGACAAAATGGCCACTTCCTGCCTCCTTTCTCTTTGCCCTGAGAAACACGAGACGCATCGCTAAGACTGGTGATGCTTGGGATCTGGGAGAGAGGAGTGCGAAGGGACTGGGAGACGGCCTGAAGCTAAAATGCAGACATGCTGTGTTTGCGTCTCCCCCCCCACCACCCCCCCACTTGTTGGGCCTTTTAAACGAGCTGGAAGAGGATCCCACCTCCGGAATACCGGATCCATTATCTGACCTCTATTCCTGCGGCTCAGGCTTAATGCTGCATGTTAGCGGAGAGATAATGGATGTAATTGCAAATAGCAGCGTAATAATTTGCCAAATAGTCTCTCTGCTGTTAAGTCCTGAGCTGATCTGAAGCACTTTTAATTGGGATTTAAGGAAACCATGTTAAATCAGATTGCATTCAGTATCGACATTTGGTTAGTTTTATTCTGTAAAGCAGGGGTACCCCAGTCCTGATCATGGATACTGTGTCACCGACTGGCCCTCCAGGACCGAATGGTCCCTTTTGGAAAGCTGTCACACTGTCCCCTACTGGGCAGTGTCGCCATGGGCTGTACCCAGTGGCATCATGGGAAATGTGACCAGTAGTGCTAAGGGGTATTAATGCAGCGTTAGACCGGCGTCAGTCTGCTTGAGAGAAACGAGCTCACTCTTCATCTGAAGTTCAGCTAAGGATTTCTCACCCTCTGATTTTCTGCAGCCGGGAACATTCAGCGTTCAAGAACAAGGCCCTGAGCGAAGGAACCGGCACAACTCCCGAGTCCAGCTGGTCTGAGCTTTTTATTAAGCATATACATTTTTTCCGTAATGCCAGTACCTGCTGTTTATCGCCTCTGTCAGTCACAGGACCGGATCCGGGCAACAAGAGAGCCGCTCGGGGCCTAGATAAGATCAAAGTCATGAAGAAAAAAATATGTATATTAATATCTATATATATATGGCAGCTATAGGCAGAATAGGCTGTTGCCTTGGGCCCCCAAATTACCCAAGGAAGTGAAGTGATAATCAGTGTTTTTGGTGGGAGGGCATCCGAGGGAAGCTCGTGTGTGAGTGTGACAGCACTTCGTTGTGCTCATCTTTCTGTCTCACTTCTTCCTCACTTCCTGCTCTCGTTTTCCATGCTAACGTAAGTACGTCAGCAGTCCCACAATACATACTCGTAATAGTGCTATATTATTCATGGTTTCTAGACTGGATGGTCTGCTTAGTAAAGCCAGGAGCTGAGTGTGAGCAGAATTCCTACTGTCTGATTCCTTGCATGTGATTCGCTCGTGGGAGTTTTACCCTCACAAAAATGTTCTGAGGGCAGAAGGAAAAATGATTGGTTCAGAGAGATAACCAATTAGATTGTAGAGGAGGTGGGGTCTAAGGAACTAGAGGAGGCAGGAACAAGACATCTGATTGGTTGACCCCCCCCCCCCCTCCTCTAGTTGCCTGTATCCACCACTTCTACAGTCTGATTGGTTATCTCTCTGAACCAATGAACCTTGTGCCCTCAGAACATTTTTGCGCAAGTAAAACTCCATAAACATGTGGCTTATATCATGTTTAGAGGACGGTTTTGTTTCTTCCTTCTTTACAGAACAGAACGCGGACTACTACAAAAGAGAGGTAAGCCTGAAAGAATTTAGAGTGAACCTATTTCAGCTGATGGGATGGTTGCCAAGAACAACCAAAGAGGGTGATTAAGTGGGCTCTTAAGAATGCTGTCATAAGAAAATTGCTTCGGAAGGACTACATCTGTGTTGTCGTTTTCTTTTGTTGGCTCTCAGATATTGACAAATTCTGTTTAAAGGTACAACAGCATGGCTCTTATCAGGGCTTGGATGTGTACCATGCTGTGCCTTTTTTCTGACTCTTATATTCCCCGTGTGATTTTTCATGGCTCCGACACCAGATTGAAACACATCAGGAAATCCCTGGGCCCGCTCGAGGGTCAAGTCCTCCATCTGCCTGAAAGGTTGGATAACAGCCTCCCCCACCTACCCCCCCCCAACACCTGTGATTCAGCCTCAGTCCCAGCATAGCTGGGGGACCACTGGTTCGACACCAGTCCACATTAGTCCCTAACTGGGGGGATATCTCTGGGTATTCTGTATACTGTGCCTCTGATTGGTGGGGGGGGGGATCTATTTCATGTTAATTCTGACAAAAATGCTGGGGACTGCTCTTTGTGAAAATCTAACCTCGTTATTTCGTTCTTTCGTCCATCTGCCCATCCATCTTTCAACCATAAATCTCAGAGTCACACATATCCTGGATTAATGATGCCTAACTAATATTGAAACCGGTTGACTATTAAACTGAATTGAACTGTATTTAACTGCAAATAATTACTTAATATTGATCAGAAGGTCGCCGGGTTCAAGCCTGGCTTCAGCACACTTGTGGGTCCTTGAACAAGGCCCTTAACCCCCAGGTTCCTGGGAGCCTCTACGGGCAGCTGCCCTTTGCTACCAAGCTTTCTCTCACCTATGGAGAGCAAGATGGAGGAGATGAAAAGAGAATTTCCTTATAGGGTTCAATGACGTATAATCATTTCGTCACCATTTCGAGCTCCAGTTTGCTGGAATATGCCAGCATTGAACTCTGAATATTTGATGACTTGCAAGGATTATAGAAAGTAGGACTAAAACTGGGAATGGGCTGGTCTTCTGTGTTCAGCTTCCTTAAGTTCAGCGAGCAGTACCTGAACCATGACCCCATGATGCAAGGCTGCCCCCCCAGCAACCCCTGGATAACAGATGACACGGCACTCTGGACGCTGAATGCCGACATGTGAGTGTGCGTTACCGCGCCCCATCCTGCCTCTTCAGGGCCACACCCCCAGAGGTGACTGTCGTCTCTTCACTTCCACGCCTCCTGGTGCAGGGTGGAGACACCCACCAAGCTGCGGGGTGGAACGATGGGGGTTCGGCTTCACGGAGCTCCTTAGGGACCCTCTGGGACGGTGCAAGTTCAGGGAGTACCTGGAGAAGGAGTTCAGTGGTGAGCAGCATGTAGACCCCCCCCGCCCAAGTAGATCAGCTTCATGGAGGCATCGTCAGCAAGTAAGAATCATATTCATTATTTGATCACTGCGGGCCTATTTGGGCAGTGTGTGACTCAGCAGATTGGGATTCATTGCAGGAGGTCATCAGCTCAAATCCCAGAGTCAGCTGAGTGACCTCACTATTGGGCCGTCGATCAGTTACTCCCAGGGACTGACTGACCCTGCCCTCTCAAAAAAAAAAAAAATAGGATCTAGCATCTGCTAAATTAATAATCATGATCCCTCTATGAAAGGCAATTCTCCTCCATATTGGCATCGTGATGAGCGCCTCCTGCAGGTAGCTGATGCATGCGCTGTTTCATTCACAGTGGAGAACCTCTGTTTCTGGGAGGCCTGTGAGGACATCCGGCACGGCGAGAGCGCTACGATCCCGCAGAAGGTGGAAGAGGTCTACAAGTGAGTGCGACCTTGTGGCCCAGTGGGGACAGTTTGCATCCCAGTTGAATTTAGAGCAGGCCCTGATGTGGCACTTGCTTACTCCCAGTGGGACTGCAAAGCTCAGGCTCATCACTTCCTTCCCCCCAGGCAGTTCCCTGGCCCCGGGAGCCAGCAAGTGGGTAAACGTGGACAGCAAGACCATGGAGAAGACCTGCAGGGCATGAAAAGCCCACATCGTTTTGTCCTGGATGACGCCCAGATGCACATCTATTTCCTGATGAAGAAGGTAGGAGCATTAACTGTGCACAGCCATGAAAGTGGATGACAGCTTCATTAAAACGGGCTCTCGGCCTCTCCTCTCACCCTCAGGACTCCTACGCCCGCTATTTAAAGTCCGATCTCTACAAAAACATGCTGGCTAGAGCCATAGAACCACAAGAGACCAAAAAAAGGTAAAACTATTATCTTCTATAAAAGGGGTCTTTCTGTAATATATTCCATGTATTTTATATAAGGGGATAAGACTCATATTGGTGTGGGATACACACAGGTTCTGTTTCTGGGGTTGTTAACGATTAATTCCAGGATTTTTGGGCTTAGTGTGAACTGCTGGCTTCAGCTTAGCTTCGTCACTAAGACTACACAGAGTTCTGTAATGTTAATTGCTTTTGCGTCCCCTGTGATGCTCTCCAGTTTCTGTTTGTAATTCCACGGTAGTCAAGGATTTTCCAACATGGCTGACTTAGAAAAGGCAGTGCCACAAGTGTTAGCGGAACGCTAACATGTTCTCCTTCCCATCATGCCCCAGTGTCTTTCCCCTTTGTGAGACGCCAGCGGCACTCCAGCCGTAACCCTGCCCTTTTCGCCCAGGCCTTAGAGGACAACGGCAAGACCAAGTCCCTGGGGTCACCAGCAAGTCCCACAGCAGCCTGCTCTTCCTAACACTGCCTCCTGGGGGGGGGATGCACTCTGAGCTCACTGCTGCCCCACAGAGGCTGTTTGGGGGCGGTGCTCTGCTGCTCTATTGACGCAGTCTTCCAGGATTTTTAACTTCGGATGTATTTTTATTATAGTGTCATGTTAAATAAGAACAGACTAAATTATGGTTTAGATCAGAAGTGAGAAAAGTCCTGTGTCTCTATATATAGGAAAAGTTTATTTCATTAGTAACAGACAAACCATAGTTGAGCAAATATTGCCTTATTACTAAGTAATAAACATCTGCATACAACTTTCACTGAAACAATGGTTGTAATAGATAAATAGCCATTTAAAACTTGGCATTTAGCTCAGTGCTTATAATGTGGATTGTGTCCCATATTCCAGATCAAAACTGTGCAGTTTCGAACCTGCATCATGTCTGCTTCAGATTCCAGCAGCTTCTCTCATCCTTTGTTCATTTACTTCTTCAGCATTTCTCAATAAATTAAGCAAGTTTTTAATTCACCTTTAGTGGAATTCTGTCACTTAAATACCAAAATAGAATAACACAGGTGTCGTACTTTTCAACCATTTTTCTTTTGGCTTATAAACGGCATGTGCTACTCTGAGATCACTGACCTGCTGGAGATGTGGTTCGGAACCGCAGGTGACCTCGAGTTCTTTTTTTTTTCCTCCGTGGAGGGAATCAAACAACAAAAGAGATTAGCCAGAGATCCACCCTGCACGGACTTGCTGGTATGATGGGAACGGGACCTAGATTTACTGGAAGCACAAAGAGAGCAAACTAAATTCTGCCCAACAGACAGGCGGAACAAATCGCTACAAAAGGTTTCAGTCACCTGTCCTCCCCTGCCAGGACAGCACCTCCCTCCCACAGCGCACCAACAATACATTATACTATTATACCGTGTCTTGGAAAAGTATTGGAATCCTACTTAGTGTTTTAAAAAGCAGCACATTTCTAAATTATCTATATCCCAGTCCCTGAAA
>NW_026042893.1:0-80827 GCF_023856365.1 Brienomyrus brachyistius | reverse complement strand
GCTCGAATATCGCCTCAGGCTGGGGGCGATTCTAGGATTTTTTTGAGGTTGTGGGGCAGAGTGGTGGCTCTGGGCCTAGGGATCTGTGCAAGCAAGTGGAAGGTTGTTGGTTCAAATCCTGTGAATGCCCAGAGTGATTCTACTCCGTTGGGCCTTTCAGCAAGGGCCTTAACCTGCAATTGCTTTGTCCTGGGTATGACATTAATCTACATGCAGGCCTGTTAGGAGATCCTTCAACTTACAGGGGAAACTTGGCAGGATTGGCAGGAAGGCATAGGCAGGGTCCCATTCCCCCACAGAGAGCTGGGGGGTTGTGCAGTTCTCTCCCACGACAACGGGTTTGTTCAATGAAGGAAGGCAAAGGAAACATCTGTAAGGACATATGGAACATTTCCGGTATAATTTTCGATCTCCGTCATCTCCAGAGCATTGAGCTCAGCAAAATTCACGGGGGGGGGGGGGGGGGGGGGAGTTTTATCTTCGTTAAGTAAGACACACAGAGTGTCTCCATGCATACTTTGTGGGGGAGGAATATATCACTTCAGGCCTGATAACCCACTACTGCTTCAGTGTGATCATGAAATATTTACTTAGCTGGGAAGAAGCCTATGTTCTGTGGGACGAGAGCTTTCAGAAGACAGACAGGACAGCAGGCTGCGGGAATGAGCAACTGCACCCTCGCTGAGTGTAATTTGGAGTTCATGAATAACACAGGAGAGTGGAGAATGAAAGTGTGGGACAGGAGCAGAGTGTGGTGTGTATCTGGCTTAATCCCGGCCGTCACTAGGGCCCCTTTCTGCTGGGTGCGCAGCATCTCTCAGGGCTAATAAGCATCAGCGTTTATGTGGGCCATTATCCCCATCCGGGGCGGCATCAGGAGGTGGGAATGGCAGCCACGCAGCTGCGGATCACATCCTAAATTCAGCTTATTTTGCAGATGTACCTTTTATTGAGACTAGAGCAGTTGGGGGTTTAGGGACTTCTCTCAGGGTCCAGTGGTGATGTCACTCTGCTGACTGTGGGATTTAAACCGGCAACCTTCCAGTCATAGGCGGCGACTGCCAACCCGCTCAGCCACACACCACCTTCATTGATGAAACCCACCGTTTTGACGCCAATTAGACGGAAACACAGTTGAGCCAAAAACCACGCAGCGTAGGGCCCCCCAGTCAGGTGCTGCTCGTGTTTAAAAGGCAGGGACGCTCTGCACTCTGGTACGGCCAGGTGGACGGGGGAAGCTGGGGGGGGGGGGGGGGATTAAAACCAGCAAATGACAAAATGGCCGCTTCCTGCCTCCTTTCTCTTTGCCCGAGAAACACGAGACGCATCGCTAAGACTGGTGATGCTTGGATCTGGGAGAGAGGAGTGCGAAGGGACTGGGAGACGGCCTGAAGCTAAAATGCAGACATGCTGTGTTTGCGTCTCCCCCCCCACCACCCCCCCACTTGTTGGGCCTTTTAAACGAGCTGGAAGAGGATCCCACCTCCGGAATACCGGATCCATTATCTGACCTCTATTCCTGCGGCTCAGGCTTAATGCTGCATGTTAGCGGAGAGATAATGGATGTAATTGCAAATAGCAGCGTAATAATTTGCCAAATAGTCTCTCTGCTGTTAAGTCCTGAGCTGATCTGAAGCACTTTAATTGGGATTTAAGGAAACCATGTTAAATCAGATTGCATTCAGTATCGACATTTGGTTAGTTTATTCTGTAAAGCAGGGTACCCCAGTCCTGATCATGGATACTGTGTCACCGACTGGCCCTCCAGGACCGAATGGTCCTTTTGGAAAGCTGTCACACTGTCCCCTACTGGGCAGTGTCGCCATGGGCTGTACCCAGTGGCATCATGGGAAATGTGACCAGTAGTGCTAAGGGGTATTAATGCAGCGTTAGACCGGCGTCAGTCTGCTTGAGAGAAACGAGCTCACTCTTCATCTGAAGTTCAGCTAAGGATTTCTCACCCTCTGATTTTCTGCAGCCGGGAACATTCAGCGTTCAAGAACAAGGCCCTGAGCGAAGGAACCGGCACAACTCCCGAGTCCAGCTGGTCTGAGCTTTTTATTAAGCATATACATTTTTTCCGTAATGCCAGTACCTGCTGTTTATCGCCTCTGTCAGTCACAGGACCGGATCCGGGCAAACAAGAGAGCCGCTCGGGGCCTAGATAAGATCAAAGTCATGAAGAAAAAATATGTATATTAATATCTATATATATATGGCAGCTATAGGCAGAATAGGCTGTTGCCTTGGGCCCCCAAATTACCCAAGGAAGTGAAGTGATAATCAGTGTTTTTGGTGGGAGGGCATCCGAGGGAAGCTCGTGTGTGAGTGTGACAGCACTTCGTTGTGCTCATCTTTCTGTCTCACTTCTTCCTCACTTCCTGCTCTCGTTTTCCATGCTAACGTAAGTACGTCAGCAGTCCCACAATACATACTCGTAATAGTGCTATATTATTCATGGTTTCTAGACTGGATGTCTGCTTAGTAAAGCCAGGAGCTGAGTGTGAGCAGAATTCCTACTGTCTGATTCCTTGCATGTGATTCGCTCGTGGGAGTTTTACCCTCACAAAAATGTTCTGAGGGCAGAAGGAAAAATGATTGGTTCAGAGAGATAACCAATTAGATTGTAGAGGAGGTGGGTCTAAGGAACTAGAGGAGGCAGGAACAAGACATCTGATTGGTTGACCCCCCCCCCTCCTCTAGTTGCCTGTATCCACCACTTCTACAGTCTGATTGGTTATCTCTCTGAACCAATGAACCTTGTGCCCTCAGAACATTTTTGCGCAAGTAAAACTCCATAAACATGTGGCTTATATCATGTTTAGAGACGGTTTTGTTTCTTCCTTCTTTACAGAACAGAACGCGGACTACTACAAAAGAGAGGTAAGCCTGAAAGAATTTAGAGTGAACCTATTTCAGCTGATGGGATGGTTGCCAAGAACAACCAAAGAGGGTGATTAAGTGGGCTCTTAAGAATGCTGTCATAAGAAAAATTGCTTCGGAAGGATCTACATCTGTGTTGTCGTTTTCTTTTGTTGGCTCTCAGATATTGACAAATTCTGTTTAAAGGTACAACAGCATGGCTCTTATCAGGGCTTGGATGTGTACCATGCTGTGCCTTTTTTCTGACTCTTATATTCCCCGTGTGATTTTTCATGGCTCCCGACACCAGATTGAACACATCAGGAAATCCCTGGGCCGCTCGAGGGTCAAGTCCTCCATCTGCCTGGAAAGGTTGGATAACAGCCTCCCCCACCTACCCCCCCCCAACACCTGTGATTCAGCCTCAGTCCCAGCATAGCTGGGGGACCACTGGTTCGACACCAGTCCACATTAGTCCCTAACTGGGGGATATCTCTGGGTATTCTGTATACTGTGCCTCTGATTGGTGGGGGGGGGGATCTATTTCATGTTAATTCTGACAAAAATGCTGGGGACTGCTCTTTGTGAAAATCTAACCTCGTTATTTCGTTCTTTCGTCCATCTGCCCATCCATCTTTCACCATAAATCTCAGAGTCACACATATCCTGGATTAATGATGCCTAACTAATATTGAAACCGGTTGACTATTAAACTGAATTGAACTGTATTTAACTGCAAATAATTACTTAATATTGATCAGAAGGTCGCCGGTTCAAGCCTGGCTTCAGCACACTTGTGGGTCCTTGAACAAGGCCCTTAACCCCCAGGTTCCTGGGAGCCTCTACGGGCAGCTGCCCTTTGCTACCAAGCTTTCTCTCACCTATGGAGAGCAAGATGGAGGAGATGAAAAGAGAATTTCCTTATAGGGTTCAATGACGTAAATCATTTCGTCACCATTTCGAGCTCCAGTTTGCTGGAATATGCCAGCATTGAACCTGAATATTTGATGACTTGCAAGGATTATAGAAAGTAGGACTAAAACTGGGAATGGCTGGTCTTCTGTGTTCAGCTTCCTTAAGTTCAGCGAGCAGTACCTGAACCATGACCCCATGATGCAAGGCTGCCCCCCCAGCAACCCCTGGATAACAGATGACACGGCACTCTGGACGCTGAATGCCGACATGTGAGTGTGCGTTACCGCGCCCCATCCTGCCTCTTCAGGGCCACACCCCCAGAGGTGACTGTCGTCTCTTCACTTCCACGCCTCCTGGTGCAGGGTGGAGACACCCACCAAGCTGCGGGTGGAACGATGGGGGTTCGGCTTCACGGAGCTCCTTAGGGACCCTCTGGGACGGTGCAAGTTCAGGGAGTACCTGGAGAAGGAGTTCAGTGGTGAGCAGCATGTAGACCCCCCCGCCCAAGTAGATCAGCTTCATGGAGGCATCGTCAGCAAGTAAGAATCATATTCATTATTTGATCACTGCGGGCCTATTTGGGCAGTGTGTGACTCAGCAGATTGGGATTCATTGCAGGAGGTCATCAGCTCAAATCCCAGAGTCAGCTGAGTGACCTCACTATTGGGCCGTCGATCAGTTACTCCAGGGACTGACTGACCCTGCCCTCTCAAAAAAAAAAAAAAAATAGGATCTAGCATCTGCTAAATTAATAATCATGATCCCTCTATGAAAGGCAATTCTCCTCCATATTGGCATCGTGATGAGCGCCTCCTGCAGGTAGCTGATGCATGCGCTGTTTCATTCACAGTGGAGAACCTCTGGTTTCTGGGAGGCCTGTGAGGACATCCGGCACGGCGAGAGCGCTACGATCCCGCAGAAGGTGGAAGAGGTCTACAAGTGAGTGCGACCTTGTGGCCCAGTGGGACAGTTTGCATCCCAGTTGAATTTAGAGCAGGCCCTGATGTGGCACTTGCTTACTCCCAGTGGGACTGCAAAGCTCAGGCTCATCACTTCCTTCCCCCCAGGCAGTTCCTGGCCCCGGGAGCCAGCAAGTGGGTAAACGTGGACAGCAAGACCATGGAGAAGACCCTGCAGGGCATGAAAAGCCCACATCGTTTTGTCCTGGATGACGCCCAGATGCACATCTATTTCCTGATGAAGAAGGTAGGAGCATTAACTGTGCACAGCCATGAAAGTGGATGACAGCTTCATTAAAACGGGCTCTCGGCCTCTCCTCTCACCCTCAGGACTCCTACGCCCGCTATTTAAAGTCCGATCTCTACAAAAACATGCTGGCTAGAGCCATAGAACCACAAGAGACCAAAAAAAGGTAAAACTATTATCTTCTATAAAAGGGGTCTTTCTGTAATATATTCCATGTATTTTATATAAGGGGATAAGACTCATATTGGTGTGGGATACACACAGGTTCTGTTTCTGGGGTTGTTAACGATTAATTCCAGGGATTTTTGGGCTTAGTGTGAACTGCTGGCTTCAGCTTAGCTTCGTCACTAAGACTACACAGAGTTCTGTAATGTTAATTGCTTTTGCGTCCCCTGTGATGCTCTCCAGTTTCTGTTTGTAATTCCACGGTAGTCAAGGATTTTCCAACATGGCTGACTTAGAAAAGGCAGTGCCACAAGTGTTAGCGGAACGCTAACATGTTCTCCTTCCCATCATGCCCCAGTGTCTTTCCCTTTGTGAGACGCCAGCGGCACTCCAGCCGTAACCCTGCCCTTTTCGCCCAGGCCTTAGAGGACAACGGCAAGACCAAGTCCCTGGGGTCACCAGCAAGTCCCACAGCAGCCTGCTCTTCCTAACACTGCCTCCTGGGGGGGGGATGCACTCTGAGCTCACTGCTGCCCCACAGAGGCTGTTTGGGGGCGGTGCTCTGCTGCTCTATTTGACGCAGTCTTCCAGGATTTTTAACTTCGGATGTATTTTTATTATAGTGTCATGTTAAATAAGAACAGACTAAATTATGGTTTAGATCAGAAGTGAGAAAAGTCCTGTGTCTCTATATATAGGAAAAGTTTATTTCATTAGTAACAGACAAACCATAGTTGAGCCAAATATTGCCTTATTACTAAGTAATAAACATCTGCATACAACTTTCACTGAAACAATGGTTGTAATAGATAAATAGCCATTTAAAACTTGGCATTTAGCTCAGTGCTTATAATGTGGATTGTGTCCCATATTCCAGATCAAAACTGTGCAGTTTCGAACCTGCATCATGTCTGCTTCAGATTCCAGCAGCTTCTCTCATCCTTTGTTCATTTACTTCTTCAGCATTTCTCAATAAATTAAGCAAGTTTTTAATTCACCTTTAGTGGAATTCTGTCACTTAAATACCAAAATAGAATAACACAGGTGTCGTACTTTTCAACCATTTTTCTTTTGGCTTATAAACGGCATGTGCTACTCTGAGATCACTGACCTGCTGGAGATGTGGTTCGGAACCGCAGGTGACCTCGAGTTCTTTTTTTTTTCCTCCGTGGAGGGAATCAAACAACAAAAGAGATTAGCCAGAGATCCACCCTGCACGGACTTGCTGGTATGATGGGAACGGGACCTAGATTTACTGGAAGCACAAAGAGAGCAAACTAAATTCTGCCCAACAGACAGGCGGAACAAATCGCTACAAAAGGTTTCAGTCACCTGTCTCCCCTGCCAGGACAGCACCTCCCTCCCACAGCGCACCAACAATACATTATACTATTATACCGTGTCTTGGAAAAGTATTGGAATCCTACTTAGTGTTTTAAAAAGCAGCACATTTCTAAATTATCTATATCCCAGTCCCTGAAAGCTATAACTAAAGATTACTGAGGGTAAGATGAATCTCTGCTGCATCTCATAAGTTCATTAAAAATCGAAACTTCCTTTCTTTCAGAACTGAATTTTCTGCCATGTTGGTCTTTAAAATTGTCCATTCGGCTCCAACAAGCTTTCGAACTCCAGTTTGAATGAAATATTGGGCTGCGAATGTGAAGTAGACAGGGTCATGGTGAGGAATGCGTCAGGAATATGGGGCGTGTCTGGAAGTCTGTGTCCATCACCAAAGCCTGTGATATTCATTATTGGCGGTTTGTTTATTGGCTGCTAAGGCTCACAATGGAAGCTCAATACTAAGTGTTTTGAATTACTGAAGTTTGCATGTTGACGGAGCCGGGATGGATGGATGGATGGATAGATAAATGTTTAATAATACATGCAGTACAAGTGTCAAACTAACTTTACCAGACAAGCCCATTAAAACGAGGCTCTCAGTTTCTCTTGAAATTCTTATGTAAAAAAAAAAAAAATAATAATAATAAACTACTTTGCATGTTACTTTTTAATAGATTTCCTTTTTAAAAAATTAAATCTGACTACGCAAATCCTTCAACTCCTACACTACCCATCAAGGCAATCCTCAGGATTCCAGCAGCACAGAGTTAACTGATGTTCTGCGCGGTTCTTAAAAATGCATGAAACTCGCGAGATAAAAATAAAACAACCGCAACAGAGAATACTGAAATTCCGTCTTCATATTACTGAAACATACAGGATTAAGAGACAACATGAAGTTGGGAAAGGGATTGGTGGGGGGTGGGGGGTGGGATTAAAGGCACTGTCAGCATAACATCATAAAGACGGCACCGATGTCCATTTGCCATGGATTATGTTGTATTCTGCGACTAAAAAGGACCCATAATCTGATTAAGTTCACATCAGACTAATGAGTGAATCTTCTCTGACAGCATTACTGACGCATAGCCCGCCATCCAGAGCTGCATTAGTGCGTTATGGGTTTCTAAGGCCCACCTTAACACAGCAGGGAAACACGTGCTGCTTAGTACGCTATTTCTCGGATCTGTAACATCGTAAGGTCACAGTACAACGTCGTGTCTTTCTGCAACTTTATAGCAGGGCTGAACAGCCAGGTGGCATTTTGGGCATTTTCAAGGTGAGCCGATGGGTAGGCGAGCCGGCAAAAATCTTGGGGAACCCCCCCCCCCCTTTCCCAGTCAGCAAAATTTATTGCACAGCAAAAGTTATGGAGACCCCAGCTCTGTAAAATTTACTGTGGGAGTCCAAGGAAACTTTAAAAACACAATATCTCAATCTCCGGAGTTCTTTAAACCTAAAAAATATACAAAGAAATCTATGCTGTGATTCTGCTAGAGAATTTGGGCCCCATGAATGCATATCATATTGGGCCACAAACCCACACCAATGCAGTTATGTTCCAAGTTTTTTACTGTCCTAATCTCCCCCCCTTAACTGCGCCCCAGACTTGATGTTCCACGTTACAATTTCAACCAAATGTTGTGTGTTAAAAAAAAAATTAAATTGTGCACCAAAATTTTTTAACATGAAAGCAAGCATTAATAAAACTTAATCAAATGTTGATTTTTTTTTTTTTATATATAGAATTTCTCATTGTTTTGCTGATATCTGGGAAAACTGGGTTCATGGATCGGGATGGAAAGGCATGTTCAACGCACATTTTTTTTTAAATATTGATTTCCAGCAACTAATAAGCAAATCGAGGGAAATCTGCAAGGTACAAATCTGCAAGGTACAACAGAACCGTTCATCTCATTTCTACCCCGTCAAATCGCGTCCCAGGCTTTCTGGACCTCCCACTGAAATGCATTCAGCGACATCCACCTAAACAATTGCATTACCCCGGCAACGGGACTGCAGTAATCTCATTTAGTCTGAGAATTTGTGTGTCAGAAGGTAGAAAATTAGGATACGGACACGTTGCTCAAAGAGTGCCACGGAGTCACCAGCAGTATCATCAAACACGCCATTTAATACAATAATTTTTTTATCATTGTTTGTATAAATACAAATGATTCTTATTAAACAGCATGACTGACTCGTGCAATACAAATAGGCATATGCATCAAAACCTTTATTAGATTTCAGAAATCACAGAAGAAAATCAAGCTTGGCAAAATAAAAATTATGCAAAATTATCCAGTATATTTCAGCCGTTTCTATAAATGTACGCTAAGGTGGTACTTGCCAACGCCGAAACAATTCTCTCATCCAGTCACAGTGCTCTTTAAAATGGAGATACTTTAATTTATTTAAGGTTGAGTTAAAACACGACATTTAATATTCAGAATAAAATCAAAATCTGATAAGGGATTCACATCGTTTACCGTTTAACTGGTATGTCCATTTTCGATAGGCTTGTTGGGTGGGTAAAAACCCTATTTAACTGATCAGGGTCACTTAGGCAAGTTCACCTTAATTAAAAACAAAATAACTAAACAGCACATAACTAGTCAAAGTGTAAACTCTGCTGTTGGCAAAAACTGTACGGCTGGACCCCCAAGGGCACCAGCGACTGTAGGGCCTTGCTTGGCCAGTAGGGGGCCCCCTTGCACGTGACATTGCAAGGATTTGTAAGTTGTAGGGCGCAGATGGGAAACGAGGTGGGGTAAGAAGCATTTAAAGTGCGGAGCCACATACAGCCATGGGGGTGGGTTTGGGTTTCTAGCACAGCCTGCAAAGACCAGAATAAGTTCCTTTCCTCAACACACTAGCGCCCCCTTGGCCAAACACGACCCATGGTCACCTTGCAAATCATTAAGCTGCCCTGAACCCCACTCTGCTTTCAGTAAGTGCCATTTAAAAACAATGATATACACACATTTTCAGGAGAGCACCTGTGAAGTCACCCCCCCACACACACACACACACACTACTGGCATTGTTTGGCACCCGACCCATGTAAACCTGACCCCGATTTGCATAATTTATTCAGGTATATATCAGAAACCAGGGTTTCTGCCACCTAGAGGCTGTACGGCGCAACAAGAGACAAATCGCCATCAAAAACACAGGACCTGGAGAATCACCCGGGGTGGGGGGGATACATACTGTCACGTACTGGCGTGGGTGGGGGAGGACGCAGGCAGTGTGGCAGTCAGCCAATGGGCGAATTCACGAGAAAAAACACTGTATGTTAAAAACCGCTAGCATCCAGCATGAGAGAAAAAGGTCAAAGCGAGTCAGGGTTTTTCCGGGGGGGGGGGGGGGGGCAGGGTTGGTCTTACCTACACTGGCATGGGAGGGGTGGGAGGCATTGGTTAATGGTACAATGTGCAAGACAATTATCTGGGAGAGGAAAATTAACTTCCCCTAAAGTAAAACTAAAGTCACAAGAAAACTGTGGTACCCTCTGTCAATAGACCACACTCAAAAAACTCTGAGTAAAAGAGGAACGTTATTGGCCTGGCTAATCTCTCTCTCTCTCTCTCTCTCTCTCACACACACAGCTTGAAATGCTTTTTACACATTTACACTAATGTATATCACAATGCTACCAAAGCTTTGCAAATGACCACAGAGCGGGACTGACACCCAAGTGT
This sequence comes from Brienomyrus brachyistius, assembly GCF_023856365.1. NCBI lineage: Eukaryota > Metazoa > Chordata > Actinopteri > Osteoglossiformes > Mormyridae > Brienomyrus > Brienomyrus brachyistius. The sequence goes on along the minus strand of NW_026042893.1, from coordinate 70,631 downwards.
GTGTAGAACCACACACACACACACACACACACACACACACACACACACACACTCACTCTCTCTCTGAAGTGCTTTAAAAACATAACGGATAAATTATTTTATGTGCAAACTGGGAGGGGGCAACAAAAAGTCGCAAAACACACATGGAATCGATCCCCTCCCCCATCACAACCAACCCTCGGTGAACGAAACCAGAAAGTCAGTCATTGGCATCCCGGGTTCCGGACTTTGCTGAAATGCACGACCGGTGCGGGTTCTGGCGGGGGCTGACTGGGGGCAGGGGGGGTTGGCCTGGTGAGCAGCGCGGCAGTCGCCTTCCACGCATCACGTCTGTGCCAGCTGCAGCTCCTCCAGGCCGTCTTTGCCCAGGTGGTAACGGGCCAGGTCCTTCCGCGTCACCAGTCCCACCACCTGGGCACCGGGAACATGATTGGTACGTAGAACAGGGCATAGATAGCTGGTTATGTTATGAGGGAGGGGTGGGAGTAGCACAGGAAACCAGGGTGATAACCTTGATCTAGATGGATGCCCAACGGCCACTGGCTGAAAACCGATGCAGTAATTTTCGAATTTTACAATGAGAATGGAGATATGTGCTGGAGATGACGAAGGCCTGAGGACCTCGCAAGGCAGACGCACCTGGTTGTCACTGTCCACCACAATGAGGTGCCGCAGACCAAGGGCCCTGAACAGCTTGAAGACACGAGGAAGCGACGTCTCCTGAAAAAGAGGCAGAAGAACACAGTCGCAGAACATGACTGTTTAGTCAAATGTGTCTCTGGTTCTCAAGGACCAAGACCAAGGCTGAGACTGAGACTAGTACCTGCGTGACAGTGTAGGGGGTGGGATTCATGAACTCCGTCAGGTCCATCATGCACTCCCTCTCGTCTTGGGACACATGGATGGACTGGATCGGAGGGAAGCGAGGGTAGGCATCCCGGAAGTCCTTCAGCTGCAGTTTGCGCAGATTGAGACGAGAACGAGCCCGTTCCACAAACACCTGGTTGAAAAGAGTACACCGGTCACAACGTGGATGAGCACACTTCTCATTGGCTTGCTGCACTGACATTCGCAACCGTGTACGCAGTAAACAGACCCCTCATTGGTCAATCGCACTGTCATTCACAGGCATGCATATACACCAAGCACCCTGATAGGTGTTAGTGTGGACAGACATGCTCCTTATTCAGCTGACCTCTGCAGGAACCTTAGGTCACACTCACCTTGTGTTTCAGGAGCACGATAAGCTGGGAACGCAGGATTAAGCCACAGATTTTCCCTGGCTAAGAGCACAAAATTCAGATTAGCAAAGCCCCAAAGTACATCATGTGACAAATCTCCAGGAAAACAAAATCACCCCTAGTGGGAGGGACATACCTCACAGCCATCACTCAACCCGGAGACTACAGGGAACCCGTTGTGATTGGTCGAGGTGTTGCTGAGCACATCCACAATAGTGCCCACTTTCTCCACCAGGTTGAAGCAGGTTACTGGAGAGCTCATAACCTCCCTGAATGGACAGACACACCAAACCTGAATATACAGTGAGAATGAAGCACCAATGTCTTGCTAAAGGCGTGTACTGGGCTCATTGAAGCATTAGCAGGGAAAATCCTGTAGGGGGCAATATACCTGGCAGTCAGGGAGTGGGAGGTGGCTGGGGCATCCCAGTGCAGGAAGGGCACACTCTGCAGCTTGATGTGGATGTCGTATAGCCCCTGTGGGAAAATTCGAGTCACTCAGAAGAGCTTAGGATCACATCTGCACAACATTCACAAGCTGCCACCCCTTGAAGTTTTACTTCCTCTAAGCAGATTTGCTGGCACATTGAGGAACAGAGAAGCGAAACGAGCTGTCACAGCATGATGTGCCACCTTAAGTTAGACAGCTGTGCAAAAACAACGGAAGGGTTCTCAAAATCAGTCACTGGAAGGACAGATGAAAAAAAGATGGCGTCAGACTGGTGGCTAGCTGCACCACCCACACCAAAAGCAAACATGAGACCGGAGCAGTTAACGAAACACGACTGGCCCGATTCCAAGTTCTGCACGGTCTGAAAGGCGATGAGCTCATCACTCACTGACAGGCTCACACATAATGCCAAATGGACCAACCCGCTCCAACCCGAAACGTCAACACTGACCTCCACGAAATAATCGCCCACGATCTTCGCCGTCATCAGAACCAGCATTATGGGTAGGCCGTAGGTGACATTTCCGGTGGCTTCCACCATGATGACAGTCAGGCTGAGGGTCATCCTCACGATCCCACCTGGCAAAGACCTTCGTAAACAGACGCAAACCCGAAGCCTCATGTGCCTCCATGCACCTCTAGACGAGCTCTGAAAAGCAGGCTGACCGCGGACGGACACTCACCAAGCTGGGCGGCGGCTCCAATCAGAGCGTACTTCCCAGGGTCGGCCAAGGTCTGTCAAACGAAACGCCACAAATCATAAAACATGCTCATTCAAAAACTTCGAGGGGGCTTTACTTCCAACAAACATTATGTTAAACTACATCTATGCCGACATGACGCTGGGCGGCCCAGGAAATCGATACAGCACTAACCAATAGGGCACCTTCAAAGAGTCACGTGACTGCTTAAAGAGTAAATCTGATTGGACAACAAAGAGGAAATCAATCTAAAGCGGGTGTTGAAGGAGGCCCTCTGACTTCTAAAGACCCCGTTCAATTTCCTTAATATATCAAAACCTGCAGCGTTTCCATTAAAGTTCTGCACAAACAAGCAAATTTGTTGACAAAGTGAAATTGCATAAAGGGTGTTTCCATTAAGTAACATCATGGAAACAACACCTGCAATTTATGATTCCGTGCCTCAACATGGATTGAGCTTTTCATGAGATACGAGCTCTAGAACCAAGTCATCGTGTCCTACACAGCAACAAGTTCGCAAAATCGGCTTCCATTTCAGTTTTGCGAATCGCCACAAAAACCACTTCAATCAAACTGAAAGCGTTTGAGGGCTTGTCCTCCTGAAATATAATCGTACCCATTAACGGATTTTCAGTTTTGCTTCTTCAAAATGTGCAAAAAAATCAAGGTCAGTGGAAAACGTCGCCACTGTGAGGTTTCTCTCTGCTGAGGGAAGAGTTCTGCTATCGTGACGGCCCCTCCTCCGCCAGCGGACCACGCCGCCTCACCGGCTATACGGCGCTTCCCCAGGAACGGCGACCCGTCCTGATGTACCTGTATGGAATTGTGCGGCGTAATGGAGGCCAGCAAAATGCCAAAGAGCCGCCCCCAGGCGGCGCCGATGAGCAGCGAGGGGATGAAGACCCCGGCGGACACAGTCAGGCCGTATGTCCAGCAGGCCAGGAAGAAGTAGGTGATGGTGAAGATTCCCAGGGTCACGGGATTGTAGGAACCTGCCGGGGGGGGGGGGGGGGTGGTGGTGGTGGAATTCATCACCTAAGTCAGTGTTTCCCACGTTTTTGCTAAAATGTTGATCATGTAGTTGATCCCCAAGAACGCTAATCTAGCGAAACCAGCTAGTTTTACTTGATTCACCCTTGTAATGAGGATACAGGTGTACAGAAATTATTTCATGATGAATGGCATTTTTCATATGATCATTTCCATTTTTCTACCTGGTGTAAAGTGCAATTTGGAGCCGATCAAGACCAAGCCATGTTACTTTGGTATGTCTTTCATCCACTAGAGGGCATGGATGAACACAGTTTAGTGCCGTTCGAACTTGCCTACGGTGGCATTCGTCAGGGCACTTGAGAAGCGCTCCTGTTCTCCCCAGGCAGGGTGACAGTCCCCCCATCCCAAATGAGGGAAGCCTTGAATAATTGAGGAGGATTGTGTGTATGGGTTTAGCTGTCTGTCTGGGAAAACAATCAGCCAGAAGCGGCCCGTAAACAAACCTACGACACGACAGAGGTGGCAGACGAGTCTGACTGTTCAAACAGCTGCCCCGGACCTAGCCAGCCTGTCACCAATATCAAACACAGGTGTTCATTCTAAAGATGGACAACGGACTGTAATTATAATCTCTTCCAGAAGAAGGGCACAACAGGGGCGACCAATCCGGCTTCAGGTCACGACCCATCCTGCCCTGAAACACGTGCTGGAAACTCCACGGACCTGCGGGGCTGTGGAACAGGCTGCGGACACTCCTCTCCGGGGTGTTGAAGACGATCGTGGCCATGGAATTGTACTCGCCATCAGCACAGAACAGCTGTGAGAGGGATAAGTGGAGGTTCAGGCCTGAGGACAGGATACACACCCTCTCAGCTGTTCAGCCAATGAAATCACAGAGAGCCCACCTCCAGCTGCCTTACCTGCAAGGGGTATTCCTCCAGCTGATCCTCCCCCAGGGGCTGGCAGTCGTTGGAGAAGTAGATCATAGTGAAGAACACAGTGGCCGTCACGGCAGCAACCAGTATGGCCTCGATCACCTGCAGGCAGGGCCGGTGGATATACCTGGGGATGGGGGGGGGGGGCATGGTGGCTCAGCTAATGATTTTGTTGTGGGACAACTTTCATTTGCATCAAACCAGTGTGGGGCAGTTTCAAGGTCAGCCCCACAGTCTCGGGATATATTTATTTAATTATTTAATTTCAAGTGTTAAGATGCCTAAGTTTCAGACAGGCGTGACACAGTAAAAACCAAACAGGCCTCACTTACGTGCACACACACAGGCAGAGGTACGCACACACACACACACACACACAGGCACACATGCGCACAGAAGTACGCACACACACACACACACAGGCACACACACGCACACAGGCACACGCACACAGGCACACCTGATCCTGAGGATGGTGAGCCAGTAGTTCAGGACGTTGAACAGTGCTCCCAGCAATCCACCTGCGGGGGGGAAAGAGACATGGGCCCGGCATGAGAAAACCAGAAACAGAACCAGTCCGTTAAGATGTAAAAGAGCAAGGTTTGGGTTTCCACAATAAGACGCTCCCTCTCTCTCTCTCTCTCTCACCGAAGGCTCCCATGACGATAAACAGAGGAATCTCATACAGGTAGTACTCCGTGCTCTGAGGGGGGGGGGGTAAAAAAAAAGAAAAAAAATCAATACCCAGAATCCTCCAGTCAAACATGCAAATGACAACATCACAGTAATTTCTTCTATTTTCTAAAAAGTTACTGATATCTAGTTGGATGGCTAGATGAACACCGCTTCAGTTCCCAAACTTCTCCTCAGGGGCACCTCAGCCGTTCCATGATTTTGTTAAATTTCACCAACAGCTGAATTAAAAAAAGTTAAATATACTGGCTTAAAAAGTCAGTGAGAGACTGACTAGCTGTATGAGGTGTGCTGGTGGCCAAGTCAAAAAAAACACATGGCTGCATTGGACGGTCGCTGCAAATACTAGGATGATTTTAGCAGAGGTTCTGAAATGGCGAAGTTGACACACTTTCACAGGCATAATATCATAGTTTTACACCAACACGAGGATAATCTAAATATCATTTTCTTTGCCTGCCTAAGACTTTTGCACAGTAGTGTATAATTTTTAAAAAAATGGTGAACGTGTTGTGATCCTACAGGAAGCATACAGTGGGCATCCGGGGCAAACGTTTCCCAAAAACTTCAGGCACCGAAGGCGGGAAAAATTCTGCTGCGTTTAAAAAAAATAAAATAAACAACCGTATCTGCATACCATGTAAACTGCTACAGGTGCCTCTCTTGTAACGAGAAACATCCACAACCATGGCTAACATGCCTACCTAAACCAGGAGGCCCAACTAAAACAGCGCGGTACTCATGTCCACCGAGGTGATGACTATATTTCCAGCCCAGGGGGCCTCCCAGGAAAGTCATGCGCTGCGGGGTGGGGGCTGTGTCCAAGTCCCCCAACAAACGTTTCATGGTTTCCTTTCCAACCCATGTGACCAGAAGGCAGGTAAAAATACATCACTGCTCATGTGACAGGGTACCGAGTCGAGCCCTTTCTGGAAATAACAGCTCATCCTTTTCTCTCTCACCCTTGTTTCCCCATAAAGTTCACAGATCAGCCCCTTCTTGAACGGCACGGACAGGAAAGACCAAAACATGTTCGGGAACAGTGTGAACTTGGTCTCATTCTGGATTTTGGTCAAAATTATACCGTCTTCTTTCGCCTTTCCCAAACGAGGTAATGATTATAAAATGCTCTCCACTCTAAGTTGTCCAGACATCCATAAACATCACATTTTCCCCACTGACTAACGGGAGGCAGGAAACCAATGTCAGAGGGTAACGGCCGACATCTCCCAAGAGCTACTTGACTTGCGGACAGCATACCATTGGCCAAGACAACCAGATCAATTACCGATGCCCAATATTTTGATTTTCAAGATTCCATCTACAGACTTTTAAAAAGGACAATCTACATCACAACACCGACAGAAATGGGAAACTTACATCGTTGTCAAAGCGTCCAAAGTTGATGAGACCTGGGTTACTAAAATCTCCCGGCTTGTTGTGGTAGATACTCATGAAGAAGTTCAAGGTGAAGGTCGAGATCATGGAAGCGAAGAACTGAAAGATACGGGTCACTGAATAGTTACATTTCACCAGAGCCCCGTGGCGGGGCAAGGAGATCAGGTATGCTAATCGGAAACGTCACTCACGATTCTCCAGGTCAACATCTGGTTCCAGAAGGAGGCTCCCTCCTCCAAGCTGAAAAGGACACCACCTGCAAAACCGGAAACCATCAGAAACTGCTGCATAACTGCATTACTCACAGATCAGCTCCACTAAACTGGAAATATTCAGCAAAGGTCATACAGGGGTCTTTATTGCAAGGATAAGACTCCACTGGTGTGACTCCATGCCTTTGTGGCATTTTTTTCCTGGATTATTCATCAACACAGAGCCACCTTGTACTTTCCATCCTGAAACCGAAAAATCAATGGCGGAGGCCGAAGAAGCCCAACGCTGACAGGACACTCTAATAACCTTTTTTTTACTCATCATAGCTTCCCTTCTTCCTTGAGGGTAACATTAGATTCTGGAGGCATGGAACTGATCTGAGATCAGAGCTTCGGGTGTGTATATGGGTGTGTCGAGACTAGATGGTCAGTATGGATAACTAAGGTGCACTAAAATTGGGTGAGCAGGCAAGGCATGTCACCCAGGTTGTGTGACAATTATTTTATATATATGTATATATATATTCCATCCACCATCCCTCCTTTACGGAGAACTGCGTTATTTTTATTGTCCATTACGAAGAAAAAAAAAACTATATATATATATATATATATATATATATATATATATATATATATATATATATATATATATGGGTGTATCGAGACTAGATGGTCATTATGGATAACTAAGGTGCACTAAAATTGGGTGAGCAGGCAAGGCATGTCACCCAGGTTGTGTGACAATTATTTTATATATATGTATATATATATTCCATCCACCATCCCTCTTTTATGGAGAACTGCGTTATTTTTATTGTCTATTGCAAAAAAAAAAAAAAAAAACAATACATATATACATATATATTTATGGGTGTATCGAGACTAGATGGTCATTATGAATAACTAAGGTGCACTAAAATTGGGTGAGCAGGCAAGGCATGTCACCCCGGTTGTGTGACAATTATTTTATATGTATGTATATATAAATTCCATCCACCATCCCTCCTTTACGGAGAACTGCGTTATTTTTATTGTCCATTGCGAAAAAAAAAAACTATATATATACATATATATTTATGGGTGTATCGAGACTAGATGGTCATTATGGATAACTAAGGTGCATTCAAATTGGGTGAGCAGGCAAGGCATGTCACCCAGGTTGTGTGACATTAATTATTTTATATATATGTATATATATATTCCATCCACCATCCCTCCTTTATGGAGAACTGCGTTATTTTTATTGTCTATTGCAAAAAAATAACACAAAAAAACTATATATATATATACACACATATATATTTATGGGTGTATCGAGACTAGTTGGTCATTATGGATAACTAAGTTGCACTAAAATTGGGTGAGCAGGCAAGGCATGTCACCCAGGTTGTGTGACAATTATTTTATATAAATGTATATATATATTCCCTCCACCACCCCTCCTTTACGGAGGACTGCTTTATTATTAATATCCATTGCGAAAAAAAAACACAAGAAAAAGAAAAAATATCTATATATATATATATACACATATATACATATATATATACACATATATACATATATATATACACATATATACATATATATATACACATATATATATATATATATATATATACACATATATATATATATATATATATATATATATATATATATATATATATATATATATATATATATATATATATATATATATATATATATATATGGGTGTGTCGAGACTAGATGGTCAGTATGGATAACTAAGGTGCACTAAAATTGGGTGAGCAGGCAAGGCATGTCACCCAGGTTGTGTGACAATTATTTTATATATATGTATATATATATTCCATCCACCATCCCTCTTTTATGGAGAACTGCGTTATTTTTATTGTCTATTGCAAAAAAAAAAAAAACTATATATATATATATATATATACATATATATTTATGGGTGTATCGAGACTAGATGGTCATTATGGATAACTAAGGTGCACTAAAATTGGGTGAGCAGGCAAGGCATGTCACCCCAGTTGTGTGACAATTATTTTATATAAATGTATATATATATTCCCTCCACCACCCCTCCTTTACGGAGGACTGCTTTATTATTAATATCCATTGCGAAAAAAAAAACACAAGAAAAAGAAAAAATATCTATATATATATACATATATATATATATATATATGGGTGTGTCGAGACTAGATGGTCAGTATGGATAACTAAGGTGCACTAAAATTGGGTGAGCAGGCAAGGCATGTCACCCAGGTTGTGTGACAATTATTTTATATATATATGTATATATATATTCCATCCACCATCCCTCCTTTACGGAGAACTGCGTTATTTTTATTGTCTATTGCAAAAAAAAAACAGAAAAACTATATATATATATATATATATATACATATATATTCATGGGTGTATCGAGACTAGATGGTCATTATGAATAACTAAGGTGCACTAAAACTGGGTGAGCAGGCAAGGCATGTCACCCAGGTTGTGTGACAATTATTTTATATATATGTATATATATATATATATTCCCTCCACCACCCCTCCTCTACGGAGGACTGCTTTATTTTTATTTCCATTGCAAAAATAAAACATTTTAAAACACAAAAAAAAAAAAAAACGAAAATAATAATAATAAAAATTATTTTGAATGTGTATTCAAATAAGTTTGAATGTGTGTGAACTATATATAAATATATATATACACATGCATATACAGAAATATATACACACACACACACATATATATATATAAAGACACACACAGACACACACTCACATAAACACATACACACACTGTGTACAGTCTTATGCAAAGGTTTGGCACCCCTTGACAAATAACATCTTTTCAATTACAAAAGCAACAATATCAGTTAATACAGTCTCTTTAGGAACTGGGGGGAAAATACACAATATTTTCAGCAAACATTGATGAATAGTTACTTTTTATGCCATAAATTGAACAAAATTACAAAATAAAAACATTATTATGGCACTCTGCAAAAGTTTGGGCACCCTACGTAATCAGTACTTAGTAACACCTCCTCTGCCAGATATCACAGCTTACAAGCGCTTCTTATAGCCAGCTGAAAGGCTTTCAGTTCTTGTACTTGGGATTTTCTCACATTCTTCCTTGCAAAAGGCTTCTAGTTCTGTAATATTCTAATATATCAAGGGCTGTATTGTCAAATAGGAGATCGGCAGCATTCTCCCACCTGAGAAAACTGTACTACAATGCCCTTGATAGTGTGTAGAAACACACTCGTCAGCTCTAGTCCTCCTGTAACAACGCAAAAGGACTGGCAACCCTCAGGTATTTATGCGTGCGATTGTATGATAAATTCACCCTGACAGTCTCACACTTCTCTTGGTACCAACAGGTCTCATGGAATATATAAAAGGCAACTGCAACAATTATACTCGGCACTAAACATCGAGGCACGGAAATGCAGCAGAGCTTGTGTATTTCTCAGGATGCATTCTAGTAAAATGCCCGGAAAATGAGCTAAAGACATATTTCAAGGGGCACTATATAAAACCGATGGAAATTTTACTGATTAAATAAAAGGAAAAGCATTGTTTGAAAAATCACAAATGTTTCTAAGATTCAATGCATCGCTTTTTGACCACATCATAGCGATGAACACATCATTGTTCCTGACAATGTCCTAATACAGAAATAAAACTTTATGTTGGTAAACTCAAAAAGCCTTCAGCTGTCACACTGGCTAACGATCTCAAACGATTATAAAGCAGCATTTTGAAAAGCGCTGTTTTAAAATAACAGCTACAACACTTACCTTGTCTTCTGGCCAAATGCTTTTCACGGCTTGGCACTCCAACGGTGCTGAAACGAAATTTGTATTTCCTCCTACCTCGTTTGCCCTTCAGTTCTTGTTTTCTCCCTTTGGATGTTTTTTTCCTTCTTCTTTGGATATTGTTTTTTATTTTTGTTTGTTTTTTTTACTTTGCATGTTTTTCCTTCTTCGGATATTATTTTTTTGGCTTATTTTTTTAGACGATGTTTTTTTCGTCTTCTTTAAAAATTGTTTTTTTTTTCATCCTTTTGATGTTGTTTTACGGAACAAGAGCCGTACAGTGCTACTCTATCAGGAGGTAGCGCCAACTGAACGCCTTGAAGCAGTACCCAGCTCTTTTATAGGGAGCGTCAACCCGAAGTCAAGTTCTAGAACGTTGCACTCACTTTTCATTGGTTTCCCAGCTATGCTGTCAGAATAATGTTTGCTGATTGGTCGAAAATTTTAAAACGTACCCGAGTACTGTAAAAAAACTCAAGATCTTGCTACCCTACGGAGCACCCATAAGGTGATTTTTTTTATACGTTATATGCAGCTATTTGTAGCAGGCCGTAATTAGACTAATCCACCCTTTGTCAATAAAGCCAACAAGAGAACAGGTTGCCCAAAGTTTGCTCAGGTACACGCCACAGCACAACCTTAAAAACACATCCAGCACAAATCACACTAGTGAATGACACAGCAAATCACAGCAATAAAAAAGACCCCTATGGGCAATCCAGCACCCAGACTACAGGTGCCAAAAGGCCCAGCCTGCCTAATAATGAACCCAAAATATACATACAACAAAGAAAAAGACACAAACAAAAAAGAAAATAAAACTAGCCAGCTGCTCCCACTAAACCCCGCTCCCGAGGCCACTAAGCCGGCTGGCTTGATAATACACGATACAACCTCAGATAAAACATATTAAAGCAACACCAGGGAGGTTTACAACCTGATCCTTAAAATTATCGACCCGTAATTCCACCTTGAAAACCCCTAAAGAACAGTAGTTTACCCCATGACTCACTGCCCCATTCAAACAAAAAAAAAACAGGTTTTTGGGGTAACCTTTAGGTCAGCTCTTCAAAACCAGGTATGAGGACTCTTCAGCTAATCAGTCCTCTAATTAGAAATCTAATTAGGGAGTTGCAGCGAAAACCTGCATACACACCGGCCCTTTGCGGATAAGATTGTTCACCCCTGAAACAAGCAAACAGAAAGGCTGCTACACTGCAAATTCAATATGCCCGCCGATGCTCCACCAAATCTATCAGGACCCTGCCTGTCTTTCCCGTGCCTGCTCCTTTGCCAATATGCCCTACCATCGGAACATGCACAGCCATCTCGCCCCGGCTATGCCTCCAGTCCGAACTGCAGTTCCTATACCTGCCTATAATTGCCTGGCTACAATCCATCCCCCAAAATGAAATTGATGACCCAACGATCACAGCTAAGAATTCTATCCCCAAACCACTGGTCTTCCTCCCCAACCGAACGATCATTCACTGACCGTGGTAACTTATAAGGGTTGGTATGATGACCAGTGGTGGACCTCACCGAACGTTTAACTGGTCTCTACACCTCGGGGGGGACATAACCTCCTCCATTATACGAGGCCTACTTGTGGATGCTCTATTGCGACCCCTCCCACCAGCCCTGTCCCCGTAAAATCACAGAGTCCTCATCCGATTCCATTTCTGTTGCCCCTGTGGGCAACCCAGACTCAGGAGACATTACCAGAACATCTTCCCCTGACATAACAACCCCCTGTGGTACTGGACGCAACTCTGTTCGGTGAACTTGACGGACAACCCCGTCCCCCTCCATTGGAGTTGCAGAGTAAACTGCACCCTGATCTTGGGGACACCGAACTACCATATACAAACAGGCATCCCAATGATCCTGTATTTTACCTCGAACATGGTTCCGCAAACACACCAGCTGACCTTCATCAAACCCCTAATCATTAACCAACTCATTGTGTTTCCGATTTCGTGGTGTGGCTTGTTCCTCCAACTAAGCCTTCACATACTCTTGAAGCACCTGCAAACTTTCCTGATGGTTTTGTACCCATTCCTCCAAAGGTCCACCATACTGACTGATCCCGGCAGGAGCCTGAAGATAGTGTATCGGTAATCGAGGCTCACAGCCAGACCTTAAATAAAAAGGCATCATCCAGTCATTTGGTGGGGTGTAGTATTGTAAGCTTCTCTGCTGGAGGAAGTGTGTGAAGCAAATTGTGCAAAAAAAATATTAAAGCAACACCAGGGAGGTTTACATCTAGATCCTTAAAATGATCGACCTGCAATTCCACCTTGAAAATCCAATTACCATATAAAGGATACAAGATGTAAAGATGACAAATGACATGGCACACATTTGTTGTTTAGACTGTTGTGTCAGGTTAATTGAAAGCTGAAGGATCTTAGTGTTTACTAGTCTAAGTAACAGAATGTCTAAACACTGTGCTTGCCTTTATGGGTTTTTAAGCAGAACATATAGGTATAGAAACATATTAACATTACGTTTCACGATTCACTGACTGGAGAATAGGAGAATATACACATCAATATTACTACTTAAGTTAACTAACCCTAATCCCAACCCCTATTGGCACGGAGCCCGCCAGGGTTCAGGTGAGATATAAATCTGTAATCTGTATCAATGGTTTTGCTATCCATACCCACCCTATTAATGTTAGCTTCCCAGGGTTTCTTGTTAGACAAGCTCTGTGTCTCTCTATACCCCCATTTACTGCACGACTGATTGTCCATTTATAAAGAATCAAATAGGGTGAAGATGGTTTTAGTTTACAATTACTCTGGAAGGTGACCAGATTAAAAAAAACTAAATACCATGCCTACGTGTATGTAATCTCCATCACAGTCCCCATTTTCCCCATAATCCTCGTTTTGATAGTGCCAATTTGTGTAATGTGAGTTTTTTTTTTTTTTAAAAAACTGTTATAGAAGAACATACTGGATGCCACATGTGTACAATTACCCCTTTCTAATTAGGGGGGTCCGTTGTGTCAGCTACAGCCTTTACTAACATACACATAAGTATACAGTCTTACAGCACTTTTGTTTTCCTTTTGTATTTAATGGTTTTCCATTTAGGGGGCAGCATGGTGGTGCAGTGGTTAGCACTGTTGCCTCACACCTCTAGGGCCCGGGTTCGAGTCTCCACCTGGGTCACATGTGTGTGGAGTTTGCATGTTCTACCCATGTCATCGTGGGGTTTCCTCCGGGTACTCTGGTTTCCCCCACAGTCCAAAAACATGCTGAGGCTAATTGGAGTTGCTAAATTGCCCATAGGAGTGTATGCGTGAGTGAATAGTGTGTGAGTGTGCCCTGCGATGGGCTGGCCCGCCATCCTGGGTTGTTCCCTGTCTCGTGCCCATTGCTTCCGGGATAGGCTCCAGACCCCCCGCGATCCAGTAGGATAAGCGGTTTGGAAAGGCTGCCTAACGCCCTTAATTTGTTTGCAATTTCGCCAGGTAGGCTACCTTCTTTAAACTGCGTTTTGCTAGACTACACATTTCGAGATGTTTTATTGTAGTCTTGGTAAATATATATATATAGTTTAGCCTAACCCAGCCACTTAAGGGAGCAAGCCAGCTCAGGTAGGTGCCAGTCCCAAGCCCGGATTAATGGAGAGGGTTGGCGTCAAGAAATAAAGAGAAATAAAGACAACTAATACTCCTAGTTTGCGAGATCTGACTGCAATGGCAGCACTGCTACAAGGGTGTGGATAAATCTATACAAATATCACCTGCATGCACATTACTTCTTTTACAATAACCAACTCCTGATCCATACTGTTAGTCGTGAAAAAAAAAACTATCGTGTACATAGAGGCCCTGTGTAAAAAGATAACTGCCAAGGAAAAGATCAAAAACATTTATTTCAAGGATACAAAGTTTTTATGGTCATGTACAGTGTACAGTGCAATTCTTATTTGATTAACTTGAATGTCTCCACAGACTAGACGATTAAACAAATAAAGCAGCGCAACATTACAATAACTAATAACAAATAAACAAAGCTCACGAGTACTATTACAGTATTTATATCATTTATTTAAACTTAATTTTACCAGGTAAATTAACTACAAAGCAGTTACCACTGCTTTACCTGCTTCTCGGGAGAAATAGCAGATATACGTCATGTATGTGACTAAATTCTTAAGCCAATAAGGGCAAAGTTGTGTCGTAATGGAGGCGGATCCAGTTTGTGCAGCCGGTTAAAGACACTACGGGCATGTAAATGGAGAACGAAATTATAGTTATACCGAATCTCCTACACACAATACCAAGGTTACCAACTTTGGTCAGCTGACCGGAGTGAGACGTTCAATTCCCGTAAGATTTCTTTGCGCCAGCCTGAGAGTCTGAAAACACGTCACACCAGATGCATGAGAGATGGAAACCTGGGATATTCAGTCGAATCAGATCAAATATGATGCTAAGTTAGTACTAAGTTAAAATATGTTCCGGACTTGTAACATGCACCCATGATTTGGAACAGTCAGCAGGCTGTCTCTGGCCACGCCCCCTACACTCGGTCCGGCCCCTGGCTTTTCCTGAATTCTGATTCCTTTAGATAAACATTGACTTCATTGATATTGTTATTGATTTATCGACAGACCATCATACGTTTTAGACGTTATAATAACAACACTCTATTGATCCCCAAAGAGAGAAATTCTCTCCTTGCCTGCCCCCTCTTACTGTCCATGATACACAAGCACATATGTAGAAAAACGTCAGCTTGGAAGCCAAGGCTGGACTTAACCTACTCCTTAGGGTTCAACTGGAAACTGCCCCATGGCCGAGCGGTCTAAAGCCTCCTGCGCAGCGAAAATGGCCTTTCAAAGTAAGGGGTATTCTGTTCTCCGAAGTAAGGCGTGGGTTCGAATCCAACTTCCGACAAAAGTTCTTCAATCGCTACAGCAGAATTTGAGCCACTGATCGGCTTTAATTGCTTTGTTTTATTTTTGCGTTTCAGGCAAAACTACATAACACTTAAGAGGTGCAGGATGATCTGTCTTGCTCTCGCGAGGTTTTTGTACGACGTGACATGGTGACATAATGCAGCGGACGATAAAAATCTAACCACAATGCATTGCGTCAGGACCAGAATGTATTGCTTTAAGCCAGCGCTGTATGTGGGTACATGAAGTGGAAAGCACCCAATAACAAACATAACATTTAAAAAAAATCTACAAACTAGTGGGAATATAAAATAAAATAAATGTGTCTGGGCAAATTGGTAAGTTAAATTAAATCGTTTTAAGCAGTGTTAAGCAGTGTGTGGTTTTAAACACGAGTAGCATGTACCGTGTTGACGGCGCATGAACGTATCTTGGCAGCACATGTAAAACTTAGATTTGCAAGCGGGATGTGAAACAGCATTTAGGTGTTTAAAACAGCAATAGAGTGCGTGTTTGTTCACGCAGTTACAATGTTTAGTTGTTATTTCTGTGGAACATCAGTGCAAACCCTTAGGGAACATGTTTTACATGTCAAACTTCACCGTCATGAACCACGATGCGTGTTCAAGTGTGGCGCTACAGATTGCCACAATACGTTTCGTTCATATGGGGAATTTAAGGCTCATTTTTACCGTAAACATAACACAGATTCATATATTGATACTACAAATGCCCTTACGGTGTTTACGTGTAATATGTCTATGTGCCAGCGCCAATGTCGCGATGTCAGATCACTAACAGCTCACTTAAAGGAACATATAGCCGAAGGACGTGTTGTGACATGTCCGGTGACAGGATGCGACCATACGTTCACTGTGAGATCGTCGTTTACAGCCTACATGTCCAGGAAACACAGACAATGTTCTGTGGACAGTATAAGAGATCTTAATAAGGAGACAGTTTCTCAGTTTCTTGAAACTGAACCGTTAGTTACAGGCCCTACAGAGAGA
This sequence comes from Brienomyrus brachyistius, assembly GCF_023856365.1. Taxonomy (NCBI): domain Eukaryota; kingdom Metazoa; phylum Chordata; class Actinopteri; order Osteoglossiformes; family Mormyridae; genus Brienomyrus; species Brienomyrus brachyistius. The sequence goes on along the minus strand of NW_026042893.1, from coordinate 54,253 downwards.
TTTAGTGAGACTGATGAAGGTGAAGTCCATCTTACAGAAAATTTCAGTGACCTTTTTCTTAGAAATATTTCTCTTTTCTACTTGAAATTACATGGGCAGTTTCTTCTGCCAGCATCAACTATACAAAATATTATTGAAGAGATGCTAAGCATACATGAACTAGGACAGACATATACTTTGAATAAATTAAGTGCATTCCTGAAAAGTGACTTAACTGAATTAACAGATGAGGTTATTGGTAGTATATGTGATGTTGTGAAGGAATCTGACCTTTTCACCATTAGTCATGAAGGACCAATGAGAACCAATTTTTCAAGAACTAGGGCTTTTAAACAGATGTTTAGATACACAGAACCTGTAAAGTTGTACTTAGGAAGGGATGAAACAAGGTCACAGAGGTTTGCCTACTATGTTCCATTGAAAGACACTTTGAGACATTTACTGGAGTCAGACTTATGGCAGAATTGTGCTGCACAGGGTACATACGTACCATACACTGATGTGCTTTGTGATGTCAGTGATGGTCAGGTATATAAAAACAATGAGTTCTTTTCTCAAAACCCATCATGTCTAAAACTAATTCTATATCAAGATTCTTTTGAGGCGGTGAACCCATTAGGTTCAGCAAAAAGCAGCACAAAGTAGTAGCTGTATATTTGTCTCTGGCTAATTTACCACCTCATCAAGTACAGACCACATGTCACTTGTAATGCTGTGTCAGGAAAAAGACTTCAAACACTTTGGCCATGACAAAGTTTTCTCAAGGCTCATTGCAGACTTAAAAGACCTGGAAGACAATGGAATAACGGTGGCAGAGGAAAAAGTTAAAGGGACTGTTTTGTGCATTGCAGGGGACAATTTGGGGTCTCATAATATCGGTGGATTTACAGAAAATTTTAGTTTTTCTGAATATTTCTGCAGGTATTGCCGGACAACCCGAACAGATTTTCAAACAGATCCAAATGCATTTTACAGTCTGAGGAACAACAAAACGTTGAAGGTATAATATCTGAGTTTTAATTCATTGAATTACTTCGATGTTTGTATGCCTGGCCTGCCACCTTGTTTAGGCCATGACATTTTTGAGGGTATCCTTTCCTATGATTTAGCCCTTTACCTGAAGTACTTCATCAAGCAAAAAAAGTGGTTCACTTATTCAATTCTGAATAGACGCATTAAGAAATTTAAGTACAGTGGCTCTGATGTGTTGAGTAAGCCATGTGCAGTAAACTCCAATGGAGTAAAGCTTTATGGTCAGGCTGTTCAGAACTGGAATTTTCTAAGACTTCTTCCTGTGATCATGTGTGACAAGGTGAAAGAGCCCACAGATGATGATTGGCAGTTGACCCTTCAGCTAAAAGACATTGTGGAGCTGATTTGTGCACAGAAAATTTTATTGCCAGAGGTTGCATACCTTGACGTTCTTATCCAAGAATATCTTGCTTGTAGATTTTCTTTCTTTCCAGGACATAGGTTAAAGCCTAAGCATCACTACTTGCGACACTACCCTGCACTGATTTTAAAGTTTGGTCCTTTGATCAGGTTGTGGACAATGCGATTTGAAAGTAAATAAGGCACCATGGCAACAACAGTCAGAACAGCATCCAGTTCACAGCTAGTTTTAAAAATTGCTTTAACGCAGAGTGATTACAGGAAATAGGTGTACTGCTTAATATTAATTAAATTATTAAAATGTGCTAATAATAGACATATTTGTCAGTCAGACATTGTGCTTTTTAAAGAGCAGAAGGGATACATTAAATTACGATTATATTGTCCTTACTGTATATATTTTTACATTTTTCCCCTCAATGATTGTCAAGTGATCACAATTCTTACTGTGCTTTACCCCTCACTTGATAGAGATGTACCAAAACTGAACATATAACTGGATTTCACTCAGAATAACCAGGCCTTCTTTTTGGACTCTTTATCCCTTTTTATTTTATCTTCGCTTTCCTCAAGCCAGGCATTTACAGGTGAAAAACCTTAAACCACAAAACACCAACTTTCACCAATCTATCTTATGAGCAAACACAAAATTTTACTTTAAATGCATATATATATATATATATATATATATATATATATATATATACACACAAAATATACAATGAATGACCAATCTCAGCTTCAAATTTCCACACAATTATACATAACTTGTTCTGAATAAAATTCCTCCAAACATCAAAGTTTAAGATCAAACCACTGGGGAAACACATAAATGAGTTACTCAACGCAATAAATTGCAATGAAAAGCTAACCAATTAGACAATCGAACAATAGGTTTAACACTTCTGCCCATATGAATTATTAAAAGGAAAGTTCACCCTTAATACTTTTTTTTTTTCTTTTTAGCAATTTAATATTTAACTTTTAGATAAACTAAAAATAGAACCCCCCCTTTTAAACCGCATTAATGCAAACATCTGAATCAATAAAACAGCATTCCACATATTGTCATTAAGACACTTACAGCACACCATTTATTCCTAATACAGTCAAATACCACAACTCATATAATGTTACAAGCCAGCACCAGCGCCTCAATGCCTCATTAGCGCACCCCATTAAGAAATAAACCCCACTCGCAACAGGTAGTGCTTGCTACAAATAACATTTGCAACAAAGTCCAACACGCATGGTTCATGGTCTTACCGGCTGTCCGTTCAGAGTCTACTTTTCAGTACACAATCGCAGCACAGTTCCAGAAGCACTTGGTGTAGATTTGACCCTTTGCTTGTCGCGCTACCAATGCGTTTTGCCGACTTTATCCAAAATAAAGAGCAGGTGCGTCCGTTAATGCCTTCCCCTCGGGTGCACACAGGTGAGTAAACTTTGGTTCCGCATGACCACTTGCGTGAACGACGTAACCACTTGCTGGAATGACGTTCATCGCAACAATGATATAAATATTTTCCTCCCTGACATATAATCAGTGTAAGCACACAAACACATTGGCCGGTTATCCTATTCATTCAGTTCCACGGACAGTGACCTGTGTTACTGTGCTGTGACATCTGGTTCCTTCATTGGCTCTGTATATTTCTATAAATGACTAAATGGCTCTGTTGTAGAAATTTCCAGCCAGAGACTTGGTTCCTATATAACGAGAAGATTTTATTTTTACTCGGACTGAGAAGCTACAGAAAATCATCTCTGCATGTGATCTCCCCTTTACTGCTCAAGCAGAGCACACGCACATCAGCAAGTGTCAAGGCAGCAAGTGCATACAAACAACTTCTCAGGGCCTTCAGGAAGAGTCAGACTGCGGTGTCATTCAGAGATACCATTGTCTAAGACTTGCACTAAAACATTCTATGCACTTGGGCATATTTAAACAAAGTAGTATGGTACCTATGTCAGAATCCATCCCTGCCTTGTCCTGTTCACATGTCACTGGCCATCCTATTCTCTCCTCTGTCTTGTACCCCTTAGCCCATAGTGTGTTTGCCTGCTCATCGGGCCACCATGTGGCTTAACGGGCCAAGTGGTTGGCCACCGTGCCTGACTCCCCTTTTGATTGTGGGTTTTGAGGATATCAGTGGGTCTGTGTTTTCATGATTGTCCCCCAGGCCACCATGCAGCTCAGCCCTTGATTCCAACTACAGTAGCAATCAGGTGGTTCTCGGTCTACTAGGACTGTATAACAGGATTCTTCACCCATTCTATCTTTACTCCTTCAGCCGCATACATGAGTCAGACCTATAGGTTATTCAAATTCCGTCCTGCCAAATTTACTGGACAGGAAGTGGACACTGCAAATGAATGTGTGAATACGCCAATACCTACATCTTTACAAGTTACATTAAGGGGTTTGGTACAGTAAATGGCTGTGAGGTGGGATTTCTTCTTGATGTCTGTTTGTAGCCCGTCCACCAGCAGCTGCTGCTGTATTTATCACACCAAGCAGGGAAAGTATATTGCTAAATTTTCCTTAGTTCAATTACGCTTGATTAAGCTAATTAAGCCGGCTATGTTATTTACATTCAGAAGGATGCCGCCATATTGGGTTATACACAGATGCCACGATAGCTCACACTCACATTCCCTCTTCATTATTTTTCTAAACACACTCTATCCTGCCTTGTCACCTGCAACAAGATCTCACTCCCTGTAGCAATAAAAGTCTTTCTTATGATTGAGCAGATTTCTGCTTCTCTCCTAACCATGGGCATCCAAAGTAAGATGAAGCAAAATGTTAGGAAATTTGATAACACATGGTTACTCTTTTGGTAACAGTGACTTTGGTTTTATTTTGATAGATGTAAACTACATAATATGGTCTTAACCTTGTTTTCTGTCCTAAAAGCAAACTTTTATGTTACAGGAGAAAAGTGCACAGCTGCTTGGATCAACCCCAGCTAATCAGCGCATATGGGAATCTTTTCAAAATACCATGTGAGTCTTATGCAATTTACCCAATTAATATAAGCTCTTTAGATGACGCTTAAATAATCAATTCCCATCAACTTAGTGTCAAAACACAAACTCAGTGGCAAAAAAGTGAAGGGCAACAGACTAAGTTGTGAAAATGAAATCTGCATGTGATGAAAGGGCATGTGACTGTATCGCGATGATTATAATCATCAGATCAAACGGACCACGGAGTTGGCGGTATGGTCACACTGCTGGTCCCATGTCAGTAGGGTATAGCACACCCCTGGGCCCGGATACTACTAGGATGTCACTGGTGTACCACTGTGCCGTCAGAGTGTGGTGTGTCACTCCACAGCATTGGCAGGATTGCTCCTCTCCCTGCAGCGCCACCATACGCACATGACGGTCATCTGTGGTACTGCAGAACTGAGATGTATCGCTGAACATGGTAGGACGCCAGTCGTCATCAGTCCATCAGTCCATGCCTCCCAGTGACTACACCACTCCAAACGCAACCGTTTCTGTGCTATTGTGAACGGCAGCCTATGCATGGGACGGTGAACCCGTAGTCCAGCTGATGCCAGTCATCGCGACACGATGATATAGGGTGTTGTAGAGAGTCCAGTAGCTGTGTCCATATATCAGGCGCAGGTGTCATGGGGATCTGTGATGCTTGGAGCACAATCCGACGATCCTTCCTTGGCGTGGTCTGTCTTGGATGACCAGAAACTTCACGACGTGTGTGGATGCCTCACGTGCCCATTGGTTTCAATATCAGGCCACTGTGATATCCGCATGGCCCACATGCAATTGCAGCACATGACCACCTGGCTTCATGTAAACCCGCAATGCAACCCTATCAAACTCCGTCAAGTGCCGTTAACACTGTCTAATGTGACTACGAGGCATCCTGTGTCTGGTGATTAAACATGCCAACTCCTTGCAATTTGAATCATTTACATATCCATCACTGGTCTGCACATGTACCAGATTACATCTTTAATCGGATAGTTACTTCTGGGTTCTCAACTTTTTTTTTCATAATACCCCTTAAGTGTATATGCCCTTCACTGATGAGAAATTCATCAACATCTAAGTCCTACATTCATGTACAATGCATATTAAATGAATATTTTGTCACTATTAGTTTTGATGTATCATTCTTTGAATGCACTCAATTGAATCATGGACAGTGGTTCCACATGGAAAAAAATGAATATTCCGAAAAGGAAAAATCCTTCTTCGGTTGATACATTCACTTTGTGTTCTGAGAATTTTTCCCTTGAGTGCCTTGTACAGTATGTCTAGTGTGTTTTTGGTGTGAATGTGGCCATAATCATACAAGGAAAAAACCACTGACTTGTAGTGAACATGTAAAACCGCAACATGCAGTGTCATACGTAACTGAAATAAGAAATGCTGGATTGCCTGAGTTGCATGCGTGCATGTTTTTTAATATGGGCAACATGGTTCCCTGAGATGCCTCAGTGTTGCTCACCGCCATCTCTAACACACAACCTCACAAACCATCTTAAAACTACTGAAAGAAATAATTGGCTACACTGCAGCTCCACTGTTTTGTTTGGCACCCCTGCATGTCCTGCATTGTGTGGGGAAAAAAGCTGAAGGCTGAGGAATGTTACATAACACAGCTAGAATGTAAAAACTCTCTCTGGTGTAATTCACTGCGTAAAACCAATGGTCCTAAGTGTGGTGTCTTCTTCATAACACTCCCTGATGTTTGTGTCCGTGACCATGAGATAGGGTGGCTGCTTTTCTTCCTTGCTTTCCTTGTATTCCTACGTTTCCTCCCCAGCCTTGGTTGGTAGGTCAGGCAGCATCACCTTGTTTTAATAGACCCAGGTGCAATTTATCTTGAAATTAGACTCAAGTGCAGAAAATGTTCTATCAGAAGTCTTTGACAATCTCTGAATTACACAGAAATCTGACTTCTTCTGAAGCTGTGAAATTGTTCATCTGTATTTGCTGCATTGGTACTTGTTGATGTGCGTGTGCCCTGCTTAAGGAGTAAAGGGGAGATGACATGCAGAGCTAGTTTTCTGTAGTTTATTTTCTTTGTCTGAATAATAATATTCTCTTCATATAGGAACCCAGTCTCTGGCTGGAAATTTCTACAATAGAGCCATTTAGTTATTTCTAGAAAAATATTTAGAGCCAATGACCTGATGTCATAGTAACACAGGTCACTGTCCGTGGTGCTGAATTCTCTACTTGATGGGCTGGTGCTGAATGAATAGGCCAGGTGTCTGTGTGCTTCCACTGACTGGCACCCAGACATATAATGACTTTTAACAATGAAGGGGGAAAAGTCCAGACAGGAAATTAGTCAACAGTAATTAGTAATCAAATATAGTTCTCATTTATCATTATGTAAATTTCAAAAACCTTTTCTGACTATTAATCTGCACGTTGCAATAATTTAATATTAACTAACTTGCTGTAACGTAAAGTGAAAAACAAGTTTTAAAACTAGCTGTGAAATTTTTGATGCTGTTGACCTGAATGTTGTTGCCAGAGCCTTAGGATACGTCTCTACACATAAGTGAGGGGATGGATGCACTATTCTATGGAGGCTTCTGAAGAGAATTATTATCCCAAATTTAAATTGAGAGAGATGATTAATTCCTTTTTAATGCAGTCTGCCTTAAGAGCCCCTGTTCTGCCGTTGATCTTTTGCATGGATGCTATCATGTATTAGTTTACTCTATGAAATTTAGTTTGAATTTTGATCACATGTCAAACTAAAGCATTTTGGACTGGATTCCTGAGTTCTTTTTAACGCTGTTAAGTTACATTTTTATTTCAGCATAATTACAAGTTCCCGCAGGGAAGAAATAAGTCAGTTACTTAATAAATGACTATAAAGTAGTTGCTGCAGTATATATTCCATAAATTTACTGAACTGGAGTTTTATGCATCCTTACAAAGTAATAACTGTATGTGTTCTTTAAGTATGAAAGAGTTTAGGACATTGTCACCTGCAGTGGACGGCCACGTGTCCCCATAATTATAACTTTAGATTATATTTCTGCATGACTGAGTATTCACTGAGTACCTGGTAGTGTTGGATGATATTTACGTCTCATATTTACCATTTATGTCAGTCTTCAAAGTGTGTGGATTATTAAGGTTGGTCTTGGTTGTTTTCTTCCCTGGAGAAACAGAAGTTTAATGCCATGATGCCACAGCAGCTCGCCGTTCCTGTCAGTACGGTGGAGGTAAGAGTTTGAAACATTCATCAGCCTGTCAGCTACGCATCTCGCCTGGACATGGGACTCAGCTTTTATTCTTCCATAATACCGCTTAAGTACCTCACTCTACTCAATCTCAGTACTGTTTAAGGGTAAATAACTTTTGTCACTGACTGCCAGAGATTATGGCAATTAAATGGAAAATATGAAGCAGACATATGAAATACAGTGGGCTGTTTGCAGTAAGTTGGGCTTAGGGTTAGTAATGGGGCTTTTTCCACTGACTTCTGCTTCTGTGCCCTTTCTTCACACTGCTGTTCAACTGTCCTCTTTATAGGAGGGAGGAGCAGCGCAAATGCAGCCGACAGATATAAAGCCATGTGCTGGCAGCAGACGCTTCGCACCCCTTAATAGCATATCTGTTGCTGGTAAGACTGTCTGTGCTGCCGGTCATCTCAGTAACCAGGTGAAACTCCCCAGGCAAGATCAGGACAATGTTGTGTTGAGTTTCAGTGAGTTTCCTGTGTGTAAAGCCAGTTTTGGGGTCAATGTGGAGCCTGGTCCAGTCATGAGCTGGGGAGACGTGACCAAGGCTGCACTGTTACTCTTGTGTGTCTTTTCATTCAAAACTCTTTTTTTTTTTATTTCCCCATAGTGTCCATCATCTTGAGCAGCACCGGCTGTCATTTAGCACAAAAGATGCCTGTTCAGTTTTCCATCTGAACAAGGGCCCTCTGGACCCAGGTGTGCACTACATGAGCACTTTGTTCCTGACTCCTTATCAGCGTTTACATTTACACTCTCAGCCAGTCTTTAATCTGCAAAGTTACGCTTGGTGAGATTTATACAGACACGAGTAAAGAGGATTTTTTCACTTTTCCCAAATTCCCTCTAAGTCTGTATTTTCACCTCTTGAATGCTGGGATTTGTAGGCCCAGCTCTTCACCATGTATAACAACATCACCCTCAACGCTAGAGAAACCAAGGAGCTGATCCTGGACTTTCGCAAACGGATGACTCCCCAAAGTCCTATCTACATCGCAGAGGATGCTGTAGAGGCTTCAACAGCTTCCAGTTCCTCGGGCACACAGCTTCTGGCGGTCAAAGGCATCGTCTTCAGGTGCTGCCTCAGAAAAGCAAGCAGCACCTTGAGAGACTCTAGCCACCCAGCACTGTCACTTTTCACCTTCCATCCATCCATCTGCACAAGCATTTCCAGATTTAGAGACAAGTTTCCTCCCCATTGCTGTTAACCAGCCAGTGACGCTGACATTTCCTCACACTGCCACTGTTACCTCATTCTGTACTGTTACTGTGTCTGTCTATGCTGGTGCCATTACTTTAATTTTATTTATATAGTATTATCACTGGTTATACTGTTGAGGTGCAACTACAGACAATTTTTCTTTGAATTAATCTAGCGACTATTTTCCCAAGCTGTTGATTCATCAAAACTATTATTTTTCCTCCAGAAAATCAGATTGACCGTTTAAGTTAATATTATTTTAAGAACAACACAAACTACGTCATTGCGGGGTTTTAGATAATGGACACTATACAGATATTTTTTTCGCCCACCATTCAATAAGCAGATAAGTAACTTGTCTAAAATATTTAGATTTGTATTGTGATCCCCAAAAGTTAGTAATCTGTATAAAATCAGTGTATTTTTGTTTTTTAAATTTGATTCTGTAAATCAATGTACACTGAACAAAAATATAAACGCAACACTTTTGTTTTTGCTCCCATTTTTCATGAGATGGACTTAAAGATCTACAATTCATTCCAGATACACAATATTACCATTTCTCTCAAACATTTCTCACAAATCAGTCTAAATGTGTGATAGTGAGCACTTCTGCTTTGCTGAGATAATCCATCCCACCTCACAGGTGTGCCACATCAAGATGCTGATCTGACATCATGGGTAGTGCACAGGTGTACCTTATACTGCCCACAATAAAAGGCCACCCTGGAATGTGCAGTTTTGTCTCACAGCAAAATGCCACAGATGCCACAAGCATTGAGGGAGCGTGCAATTGGCATGCTGACAGCAGGAATGTCAACCAGATCTGTTGCTCGTGCATTGAATGTTCATTTCTCAACCATAAGCCGTCTCCAAAGGCGTTTCAGAGAATATGGCAGTACATCCAACCGGCCTCACAACCGCAGACCACGTGTAACCACACCAGCCCAGGACCTCCACATCCAGCAGGTTCACCTCCAAGATCGTCTGAGACCAGCCACTCAGACAGATAATGCACGGCCCCATGTTGCAAGGATCTGTACACAGTTCTTGGAAGCTGAAAATGTCCCAGTTCTTGCATGGCCAGCATACTCACCGGACATGTCACCCGTTGAGCATGTTTGGGATGTGCTTGACCGGCGTATACGACAGCGTGTACCAGTTCCCACTAATATCCAACAACTTCGCACAGCCATTGAAGAGGAGTGGACCAACATTCCACAGGCCACAATTGACAATCTGATAAACTCTATGCGAAGAAGATGTGTTGCATTGCATGAGGCAAATGGTGGTCACACCAGATACTGACCGGTTCTGAGTCCCCAGACCCCCAATAAAGCAAAAAACTGCACATTCCAGGGTGGCCTTTTATTGTGGGCAGTATAAGGTACACCTGTGCACTACCCATGATGTCAGATCAGCATCTTGATGTGGCACACCTGTGAGGTGGGATGGATTATCTCAGCAAAGCAGAAGTGCTCACTATCACACATTTAGACTGATTTGTGAGAAATGTTTGAGAGAAATGGTAATATTGTGTATCTGGAATGAATTGTAGGTCTTTAAGTCCATCTCATGAAAAATGGGAGCAGAAACAAGAGTGTTGCGTTTATATTTTTGTTCAGTATAGAATAAGCCCAGATTTATGTTTATTCAGTGGAGATAAGTACAACCTCTAAAGATAGGCCTACACCCGTTTTGGCAGTGTCTCCGGATCCCATGACAAATAATGCCTTCAGTACATCCTCCTCAACCCACACTGAAAGCAGAAGTGCTATGGGCTTTGCAAACGGTTTGCCGACATCACTCCTATACGTCCAATGATGACATTCACACCGTCTCCAGGGTGATGTTCCCTGACTCGCAGGGTCACTTGTGGTAAAGATAAAACCGCTTTTCTTGCGCGATTTGGACTCGCTCCATATATTAAAAGGGAGCTTCGTTGTCATGTTTGACGTAAGTATGAACAGGACCATCAAAAGAAAACAACTGGATGTGCATGTCAGGTATTGGGTGAATTATGAGAATGGCTCTCGAGTGCAGTCCTGGTTCTGGGATCACAGTACATGAGCCACTCCACCGCTGAAGACTTACTGGAGAAGTTTAAGGTAAGCCATTCAATAACATTTAAACTCATTAACGAACCCATGATTTTTAAATATCCATGGTTTATCTTTACATGTGTTTAAATGGGAGAACCATATTTATTGGTAAGCATATTTTAAAGATTTTATTGCTGCTTCATGGCTTTTGCTGCAAAAAAAATAGTTCATTGAGGAAATAGAATGTTTAAGTGTTGTGTAGCAACATGTACAGCTGTTGTACAGGCAAAAACTCTGGCTCAGTCCAAAGGAGGTGGATATAGGAATGGCTGTCATCAAGGTGGGACTTCTGTGAATTCACTGGTATCTTTACATACAAATGTATCAAACAATTGTGAAGTAAAAAATATGTGAATAACATGGAGTTTGAGCTGGTTTGATATGTACAGCTGAGGTAGTGTTAACCTTGGGCTGAGTGTGCAGAAAGATTCTGGAAATTTGACAAACCATCTTTTTGTCAGAGACAGTCAGGAGCCAAAGGCAGTGGAAGTGACCTTGGTGTCCTTCAGATTAAAAAAAATTGCCAGATTGTGCTCTCAAAAATGTGCAAAAAGGCCTTGGATAAATGCCCTCTGAAGTACTCGATTGTACATGAGATGACGTGCTTGGACCCAAACAAAATGCACACCAGCCAGATAACTGTCATGCCCGGCTCGTCCGCTCCTCGTGTGTGCCACGCCCCCTAATTACCCACGTGTGATTTCCTGATCCTGCCCAGTCGTGTCTTGTTTCCTGCTGCCTTGTTCTGTGTATTTAAGTCCTGGTCTCCCCAGTTTGCTTTGTCTGTCATTAATGTCTGATGTTCGTAAGCGTGAGCTGTTTCCCGGTCCCTGTCCTCGTATTAAACTCCCGTTTGCCCCGTATTCCTGCTTCCTGCTTGCCTGCTTGCCCGCACGATCGCCGCTTCACCCGTACCCGATCGTGACAGAATGACAGACCACAAAAGGAAAGGCCCCCGGAGAAGGAGGAGAGGACCGGAGGAGACGATCCGCCTGGGAGCCTGTTCGCTCTCCCGGCTATGGATCACTTCGGAGGAGAATGAGAGGGAAGTACCCGCTCTACCTCCAGCCCGGAAGCTGACCACACACTACCCCGATCCCGTGTGGAAGTACTGGCTCTCCAGTGAGGATGAGGACGAGGAGCCCTTCCTCTACCCTTACCCGGAGCCGATCCTTTCACCGCCTGTTTCTCAGGACATCGCACCACCTCTCGCCGCCGCTGGGCGCCGGAGAAGGAGGAGGAGACCGGCGATTGCCTGTCCCGAGGAGCTCCCTCCGTTAACGCCCACGGACACACAGCTCTCTCCCCCTGCAGTAACCACCCCGGAGGCGCTGCCCGCGCCTCACTTAGGGAAGCCGGTGAACTGCGCCTCCCAGTTCTTTGCCCTCCAGGGGTTGTTCTGGAGGATCTGGGGGGAACTGGTCCCTCCAGTAAGTCCGGAGGTAGCGGGGCTAGCGGAGCGACTCCAGAGGAGCTTTGCAGCATTTACTCCCGCTTCCGACCCCGAGGAGCTGGTGAGTATGGCAGAGGACGTGCGGCAGCTCTTACTGCTCCAGAGGGCTGCAGTCCCCGCTCCCGTGCAGCCGCCATTGGCGGCGGACCCCGCTCCCGTGCAGCCGCCATTGCCGGCGGACCCCGCTCCCGTGCAGCCGCCATTGCCGGCGGACCCCGCTCCCGTGCAGCCGCCATTGCCGGCGGACCCCGCTCCCGTGCAGCCGCCGCCGCCTGCGCAGCCGCCTTCGCTGCCCCCACTGCAGCCACCTGCAGCTCCAGGGCAGGCGCCCCCACTGCAGCCACCTGCAGCTTCAGGGCAGGCGCCCCCACTGCAGCCACCTGCAGCTCCAGGGCAGGCGCCCCCACTGCAGCCACCTGCAGCTCCAGGGCAGGCGCCCCCACTGCAGCCAGCTCCTGTTCCTGACCGCGTTCCTGTTCCTGACCGCGTTCCAGTTCCTGACCGCGCTCCAGTTCCTGCAGAGGCGCCCCCTCTGCAGCCGCCTGCTGCAGCTCCCGGGCAGGCGCCCCCTCTGCAGCCGCCTGCTGCAGCTCCCGGGCAGGCGCCCCCTCTGCAGCCGCCTGCTGCAGCTCCCGGGCAGGCGCCCCCTCTGCAGCCGCCTGCTGCAGCTCCCGGGCAGGCGCCCCCTCTGCAGCCAGCTCCTGTTCCTGACCGCGCTCCAGTTCCTGACCGCGCTCCAGTTCCTGCAGAGGCGCCCCCTCTGCAGCCGCCTGCTGCAGCTCCCGGGCCGGCGCCCCCACTGCAGCCACCTCCAGTTCCTGACCGTGCTGCAGCTCCCGGGCAGGCGCCCCCACTGCAGCCACCTCCAGTTCCTGACCGCGCTCCAGTTCCTGACCGCGCTCCAGTTCCTGACCGCGCTCCAGTTCCTGCAGAGGCGCCCCCTCTGCAGCCGCCTGCTGCAGCTCCAGGGCAGGCGCCCCCTCTGCAGCCGCCTGCTGCAGCTCCAGGGCAGGCGCCCCCACTGCAGCCGCCTGCTGCAGCTCCAGGGCAGGCGCCCCCTGACCGCGCTCCAAGTCCTGACCGCGCTCCAGCGGCTCCCGGGCCAGCTGACCGCGCTCCAGTCCCTGACCGCGCTCCAGTCCCTGACCGCGCTCCAGAGGCGCCCCCTCCGCCTGCAGCAGCTCCAGCTCCTGTCCCTTCTCCTCCAGTGACTTTGTCTCTCTCACCCCGGCGAATTCGACCCCGACCTGGGGTCTGTGTCCCGTAAAGGGAGGGGACACAGACGCAGGGCTGGGGTCCCGCCCGCCCTGCCCCCTGGCTCGCCCTGCCTCGCCTGCGCTGGGGCTCGGTTGGCGCCTGCGGGTCCCTCTCCGGTGCCTCGTCGCCCTGCCTCGCTCCCCTCTCCGGGTCCTGGTCGGTCGCCTGCGGGGCCCCTACCTCCGGCCCTCCCCCGGACATCGCCGCCTGCTGCGGCTCCCCCCTCCTCCGTGCCTTCGCCCTGGCCCCTTCCAGCTCCCTCGTCCCCTTCCCTGGTGCTCCCTCCTGCTCCCTCCCTGGCCCCTCCGCGGGTCCCTCGCCCTGTCTCCTCTGCCCCTTCTCGGTCCCCTCCGGCTCCGGCCTCCCGGCCGCCTGCGGCCCCTCCGGCTGCCGCCCGTCGCCCGCTGGGGCTCCCACGGGCTCCCCTTTGTTCCCCCGCCTTCTCTCCCTTCTCTCCTGCCCTGGTCCCTCCTTTGTTTGCTCCTCCTCCTGTCTTTCCTCCTTTCTCCATTCCTGGTTTCCCGTCGTTCCCTCCCGTCACTCCCGCTCCTTGTGTTCCGCCTGTTCCCTCTGTTTCTCCCTTCCTGATCTGTCTGTCTGCCTTCCCATCCCTTTGTCAGCTCTTGTCGCACGTCTTGTCCCTGGCTTTGTTTTGTGCTTCGGTCCTGTTTCCCGTCGTGCGTAAATTCTGTTCTTGTTTTCCAGGTCCTGTTCTGCCTCGTCCCGTCCGTCGCCCCCTTCCTTGGCGCGCCCGGTGTAGCGCGCCTTTGGGGGGGGGTTCTGTCATGCCCGGCTCGTCCGCTCCTCGTGTGTGCCACGCCCCCTAATTACCCACGTGTGATTTCCTGATCCTGCCCAGTCGTGTCTTGTTTCCTGCTGCCTTGTTCTGTGTATTTAAGTCCTGGTCTCCCCAGTTTGCTTTGTCTGTCATTAATGTCTGATGTTCGTAAGCGTGAGCTGTTTCCCGGTCCCTGTCCTCGTATTAAACTCCCGTTTGCCCCGTATTCCTGCTTCCTGCTTGCCTGCTTGCCCGCACGATCGCCGCTTCACCCGTACCCGATCGTGACAATAACTGCCAGCAGAAAAGGAGAAATCTCATGCAGAAGTTTGCGCAGGAGAATCGGTTGGCAGGCAGGATATCTGCTGGTAAATCATAGGATAAGAATAGGATAGTTCAGAATATTATTTTTAAATTATGCTTTTCTTTTTTCACATCTAACTGAATCAGGGACGGATTACAAACCGGGTTAGCGGGGCCGCTGCCCAGGGGCCCTTGGGGTGCAGGGGGCCCGTGGGCCCCAAGCCCAAAACAATTTGCAACGCTTATCAGCAATGTATTTTCGTTTGTCTATTTTAGAGGGCCTACATTCTTTGATCCTCTGCCTACAAGGTCCCCTGACCCTATAGGGAGGGTGTTTGGCTGCCAAGGGCCCTTGACTTGTGGTGGTTGTGGTGGTGGTGCAGGTGGTGGTGGTGGGGGGGGGGCCTCGCGAACGTTTTACCCAGGGGCCCACACAACCCATAATCCGTCCCTGAACTGAATAGTGTTAACACGTAGATTTTAGCAGTATTTAGAAGACCGACTCTTGGTGTTTGAAAAGAAGCATCAGCCCAGTTATATTTTCTTTGATGAGCCTAGAGATATCTCAAGATTAAATTAAAATGATTGCACATTTATGGTATCATAGGAAAATTGGGTTATAAATCACTTTCCTATTCTACATGTGATTCTGTGTATTGACATTGTTGATCTGCATCTAATCTACTGTAATTAATGTAATTACAGGTGATGCAATATCCCAGCAGTCTGATAATCACCTGCACAATGAGGCAAAAGGCTTGGATTTTATATCCTTCATTCCTTCAGCACCATCCAAAGTTGATGTCTTTTTACATCAAAAAGTTAGTGGGCCTTATCCTGACCTCTGGATGTTCTGCAAGAACTTGCTGCTGCTGTCCTATGGGCAAGCCGAAGTGGAACGAATAGAGGTGGAGACCTGCAACTTATCAGAGGAAACAGTTGTTGCACAGAGGCTTATATGCGACCATGTCAGAGTGTGTGGGGGAGCAACCAAAGCGCCTCTGACCAAAGGTGAAAGATGAGCGAAAAGCAAAAAAGAAAACTTGAGGAACTCAAGAGGAAGAGAGTCTCACTGGAAAGTGTATGTGAGAGTTTACAAAAGGATGCTGAGCACATGGCAGAGGAAGCAGAGAGTGCTGCTGGAACCAAAAGGGCAACATTACTTACCAAGTCCAATACTCTGAGCCGACGAGCGAAGGAGGAGAAAGAGCAGTTGGTGGTCTTAAATGCAGATACTGAAGAATAGGCTACTGAACTGTGACTCCTAACACATCAAGAGTGAATCGGTGGAAACAAAAATATTTAGGTTCTTTGCATTTTTGGAGTATTTTACTTTCTGTGCCTGTTTGTACATTGTTCACAGCCATAATACTTTATAATTACAAGGTAGTTTTATGTTAGAGCTCTTGCTCCAATAAATATGTGCCTTGTAATTAACTAAATTCTAGGCTATTCAGTTTTTTTTGCCCTCGTGATGGTCGTGGGTTGTGAAAAAAGCCTTCTTCTTAGGGGTACCGCTGGGGCCAGCCGGGCGTATGTCGTGGCTTCAGTGAGTACTTATGTTTGTCATGCTGCCTGTGTACTTTATAGCGGCACAACATATTTCTGCAAATTGCATGCGTCAAATTGTCTGTCTCTCTTAAAAAATATGAAGTGTCACCAAAATTTTAAACGGGGAATCAATCTCAATGAAAAATATTCGTCAAGTAACGTTTCTAAAATAATATAGACATACTAATAATTATATATTAATAAATCGGATGAACGATGCATCCCAAATTGTATCCGCTGCGCACTTCTTAATCAGGGCAATCGCATCGTGGAGGTTTCTGCAGACGCCCAAAAAGACTTACTTAAGAAAACTGTTGCATGATAATTTGTACCATTTTCAAGGGTGGGGGGCGTGCAGTAGATGCCCCCTTTATTTTTGTGCTTCTGCCGTTCAAACCGAGCAGCACTGAGTTTGTCATGGCACCTGACGCCAAATCTACTGCTTAGCTGCTACAGACAGAACTATCTTCAAATCACCACTAGGGGGTGTCAATGCTGCAGCTTCGTTCTATGGTTGATCTTTTTCAAAGACAGTTTTTTTTCTCTCTCTCCACATAATCAACTTAACTGATTAGCGTGCTTTCATAGTAATGGTTTTTAATCCGTGTTAATCTTCTGAACAATGACTAGTAAAGGTTCTATGAGGTTGTCCTACTTACTATGGATTTTAAGTTTTTTATCAAGGTGTTAAAACGTACCACAGTTGCCAGTCCTGTGTTTTATGTCTAGCAATTTGTACAGTTTCTTCAGTATAAACACATGCCATGATCTGTGAGAATCTCCTCCAGAACTCTGCATTTCCTCAAGATCTTTTTGTAATATTGCATCATGGCACTGCTCAGAACAACACAGATGGTGCATAACAACACAAGGGAGTACAAGACAACATGGTGCAGAAACAGTGCGATACAAAGCAGGACAAAACTGGATGATACGTGGTCAGTGGTGGATAAAGTGCAGGAACAGCTGTACAGTGCAGCTGCCGTGGAAATGACTATTACAGGGGATGCAAAAGCTGCAGGTTTGAATTGTTTGGCGAATGAAGCTGTTCATGAATCTGCTAGTCAGTGTTTGTGGATGGTGGTCAGAGTCCTGGATTATAGACTGAACCTTGTTACTGTGGCAGTTAAAGTACAGCTGGTCAATGGAGGGCAGTTCAGTGCGAATGATGTTCTTAACAGACTTCGCAATGTACTGCCTTCCTGTCATGTGGCTCCACCATACCATAGTACTACTGTAAGAACTAGGGATGTAACGATACATTCAACTCACCATTTGATACGATTCACGATTCTGAGTTCAATTTTCTCATTTTTTGCAGAATGAGCTGCAGACAAATATATTCAAAAATATTCTTATATTTATCTTTCTGAACTGTTGACACTGTTGTGAACAGTGCAACTGAATTTGAATAAAATACTGTTGAAAAAAATCCCAAATCAAAATAAGTAAATAAAAAAAAATAAATCAAATAAATAAGCTAAGGTTTGCATGTGCAGCTTTTTAGCGTGCTTTGCCCTTTTAATAATCTTCACTCAGCTCACGGTGGTGCCAGTGGACCTGTTTGTGTATGTTATCAGTCTATTACAATGTTTGCATGCAGTTTATGTCTTGTCTGTGCTTTTCTCGCTGTTTCCTCCTCGTTTGTGATTACCGGAAAGCTAATATGCTGCCACACCGCCAATTGAAGATCGGGCGGTGCGTCCATCCATCCATTTTCTGAAACCACTTAATCCCAACTGGGATCGCGGGGGAGACCGGAGCCTATCCCGGGAACAAGGGGCGCAGACAGGAACCAAGCCCAGGCAGTCACCTACACACCGCAGGTCGCACACACTCACACAACTACAGGGCCAATTTAGACTCACCAGTCAACCTATCCTGCATGCTTTTGGACCGTGGGAGGAACCTGGAGTCCCCGGCGAAAACGGGGAGAGCATGCGAACTCCACACAGAAAGGGCCCTGGACCGAAGCCAGCACTAACCACTGTGCCGTCCTCAGTTTCAAATTCATTCATCATCTCGCGTTCGCTCAAAACCAAAAACTGACGTACGATGTCGACGTGATACGCAGTGACATCTGACGTCAAACTCACATTGTGAAATCAAATGTAATATTACACCAGTTTTTCTGTTAAAGTACTGTGAAGTACTCCTACAATAGTGATTCATTTTCCACATCAGCCGGTTTAAATCTTCATGCATTTGCACCGATTTTTAACTGATTTGTGATTCATCATTACATGCCAGGGCCAGCAGCTCTGCATGGCTCGACCCTCATAAACATTCTCCACACATGCTGTTCAGGCAGTGGCCACAGAAATTCCCCCAGTGAACTTTATGCTTTCTGTCGGAGAGTATGCTGTGTTCTGGCCTTAAACCCTGCATACTACTTTGCAGACTTTGATCCTCTTAACAACAATTGGCATTTCTGGTGGCTGAATATCCATCCATCCGTCATCCAACTGCATGCTTAAAAGCTGTGAATAATAGTAATAATTCTTAAAATTGCAACTATCTAGAATTTCAGCCTAGTTACTCAGCTAAATTACTATTTAAACCTAGAATAATTTCTATAAGGGGCGGCATGGTGGTGCAGTGGTTAGCACTGTCGCCTCACACCTCTGGGACCCGGGTTCGTGTCTCCGCCTGGGTCACATGTCTGTGGAGTTTGCATGTTCTCCCCATGTCGTTGTGGGGTTTCCTCTGGGTACTCCGGTTTCCCCCCACAGTCCAAAAACATGCTGGGGCTAATTGGAGTTGCTGAATTGCCCGTAGGTGTGTGTGTGTGAGTGGATGGTGTGTGAGTGTGCCCTGCGATGGGCTGGCCCCCCATCCTGGGTTGTTCCCTGCCTCGTGCCCATTGATTCTGGGATAGGCTCCGGACCCCCCGCGACCCAATAGGATAAGCGGTTTGGAAAATGGATGGATGGATAATTTCTATATGTGTGATAGAATCAAAAAATATTTTGTTTTACATATAAATCTTCACAAGGTGTATTACACATGGTATTCCCCAGACACCGCCACCCCAACAGATGCTTTGTTTGTTAAGACAATAGCTCAGAAAGTGGTTGATCGATCTTTTGCAGCTTTTACCAAGGTTTGTACAAGCCAAAATTAAATTTTGAAACGGATCCCTGCCACACCCTGCCCTCCTGAACCTCCCGTTTCCTCCCTAGTGTGGTATAACGTGCCATGCCTGTTCCGCGTTTGTTTTACCTCTCCTTCCTGCCCTTGTGTTACTCATTTCAGGTGCCTCTAGTTTGCTCCCTGCTTAGCCTTGTATAAATGTGCTTCTCAGTCCTGCCTTTAATGTTGCTGCTGCTGTTTGCCTGTGTGTTCTTCCCTGCTTATGATTCCCCCGTGATCCAGTTGTGATCCAGTTGTCTTCATATCATGTATTCAACTCTACTGCCTCAGTCCAGTATTATCTCTGACCATCATCTTATTGCGTTCAATATTTCCCTTGCTCAAAATATTAGCCCCCCGACTCGCTTCTATATGCCAAACGTACAATCACGTCAAATACAGCAAGTAACTTTATCGATAACCTCCCTGAGCTATCGTTTTCAACCAAACTAATGTCGAATTCTGCTGAACTTGATAGCATTACGGATTATTTAGCATCTATGCTTAATTCCACTAGAGAAAATTGCTCAGTTAAAAATAAAAAAGGTTGTACGAGGTTTACTTTGGGCCTCCGCCGATGCCACCCATTGTCTTACCATGTGAGCGTCTCAGGGACTATGCCCGGTGCCTAGGAACATAGTGTGTACGCCCCTCAGAGGGTAGACCGGTACCTGTCATCAGCGTGTGCGAACTCCAGAGGTGTAGTTTTGGTATCCACCTAACTTAACTTGGGCAGTCAAGTTTGGGACCCGGATAAATAAATGGGATTTAACCCAGAGGCTGCAAGATAGTATTTACCACCATAGTCCTAATAAGGATAGAAGTCCAATCTGGAAAGTTTATGAAGAAGTTAGCAAATCAGACAGTCATAAAGTAATCGAAACAACATTTATTAAAAATACTACAATATACAATTATTGACATGTGGACACATACTTGTAAATACATTTGGACAAATACAATATTAAACAATCACATTCCTCAGCTGAGAGTGAACAAAGTTCTGTGGAAAGTATCTGACTACAGATAGACTTTCACCCAGTTCTCTGCGGGAGCTCTGATTACAGAGTGACTCCCCGACTACTTCTGAAGCCCTTCCTTAAGTATCCAGACCAGGTGATGGCATGTTTCTGAAGACTGACTAATTTCGGTCAATGGTTAATTTTAGGGGCATTGCTGACCTTGGTTCTCAAGTCCCCAGCCAATCAGATCACTTTAGGGGGTGGTTGTAATTCCCTTGTTCTACCATGAGAGAATCTCTCTCAGTTTGGTGGGTTGAGCCGAAGTTTCTGTATTTCTCTTAGGAAAAGCTATACTGCCTTAAATCTGAGAGTATAATACTCCTCGTCTCATGCCTATTCAAACGAGACCAAACATGCGTGTATTTGTCCCTAACATCTATGTGTGCTGAGTTATCCTGTTTATAGTGGAAAAGGTGTCTGTGTCTGGAGGCTGACAGCTGTTGTTGCTGTGGATTGATTGTGGAACTCTGGTCACTCCGGGGGTGAAAGGTCTTGCTTTTTCTGTGCTGCTCCAGTTATTCCTATCCAGTCTCTCAGGAGCCGGCAGGCCTTTGCCTTCCTTAAAAGGGGTGGTTTGACGAGTTGAGTCCAGTCTTGCCTGGGCCAGCGGAGCTCTGAAATAGACTGATGCAGGCTGATCAGAGTTGGGGCCTGCAGGACCTATAAGTTTTATGTCCTTACAGAATGTAAGTGGCATCATACTAAACTAGTGGTGTTCGAACTAGCATGGAAAGAGGCTATGGGTAGCTACAAAAAGGCTCTTAGTGCCGCCAAATCATCTAGTATCTATCAGAACTAATTGAAATAAACAAAAATAATCCTAGATTCCTATTTACTATGGTGTCCAAGCTGACTAATAACCAGACCACTGGTTATTTTCCAGTGACGACTTTATGAAACTTTTTGACCAAAAATATGCTCAATTAAACAGAACATTTTGAATATTGAATATTGGTTAACCAGTCAGAACTGATGTACTTAATTTTATCTTCAAATTCATCTACTTGTATGCTAGACCCTGTTCCATCAAAATTATTCAGCGATGCTCCCAGCATTGATTGAACCGCTACTAGCAATAGTTAAACTAAAACATATAATCATATTACCCCAATTTTATCTTCACTGCACTGGCTGCCAGTTAGATTTCGTGTTGACTACAAAACACTGCTCTTAACCTATAAAGCTGTAAATGGTCTTGCACCGCAGTATGTGAGTGACCTCATTTGCGTTCCGAATCATACACTTAGATGACGAGATGGAGGTATTCTATCCGTACCCAGAATAAAGAACATTACCTTTGGGGGAAGAGCATTTGCTCATAAAGCACCACAGCTATGGAATAAACTTCCTATTAGTGTTCGGAACTCAGACACAATCTCTGCTTTTAAGTCAAGGCTTAAGATGTACCTCTTTCGCCAGTCTTTTGGATAGTTAAATCTTCTTTTCTAAGGTGAATGGGAAATCTGGAGGTTCATAGTTATTTGAGATTGAAGGGGAAAGGGGGGATTGGTGCTGTCGTCCTGCCACTCTCGCCGATCACTTAAGCTGTGGATGGGAGGTGGCTTGACGCCAAAACCTCTGTAAACCCTCATGCCTGTGCTTCCTTCCAGGTCACTCTTTTAGGCAGGCTGTCATAGTTGCTTTAGTCCTGCCGGTTAGGTGTAGGGCAATAACTCTTCTCCATCTTCTCTTTTTCGAGCTGATACCGAGCCGACTACACCGTGTGAACCCGCACCTGGACTCCTGGATATAACTACATGAAACCAACTGGGACTTTATAACTATATGAACTCTAATGAATGTCAATGTAAATGCAGTTTCATGCTCCTTGGTCGCCCAGAGGAGGATGGGGTCCCCTTCTGAGTCTAGGTTCCACTCAAGGTTTCTTCCTGCTAGAGGGAGTTTCCTTGCCACTGTCGCCTCAGGCTTGCTTGGTGGGGTTCTGGCCGGTTAAATGTAAAGTGCTTTGTGACAATGCATGTCGTTAAAAGCGCTATATAAATAAAATTGAATTGAATTGAAGTGCTTCCTCAGATTCATTTTTAAATGTTCTCCAGCTAATTTCCACTATGGCCACGAGTTCTAGTATTTTAAATTAATATTGAAATGGTCATTTGGCTGAACAGCATCCCGACCTGTTAGAATCTTATATACCTGGATCATGTCCCCCCATAGTCTCCTTTGCTTGAGGCTAAACAGATTCAGCTCAGCGAACCTCTCCTCATAAGACATTCCTCTAAGTGCAGGAATCATTCTAGTCATCCTACGTTGCACCTTTTCCAAGGCAGCAATGTCCTTCTGAAGGTATGGTGACCAAACCTGCACACAGTATTCTAGGTGGGATCTTACCAAGGAATTATATAATCGTAGCATCACTTCTCTTGACTTACATCTCTAGGTGTGTGGAGTTTAATCCAACATCCTTTTGCCTTTTTTTAATGCTTCCCCACACTGGCAAGAGTGGGACATGGAAGTATCAACATACACACCGAGATCTTTCTCGTAATCAGCTACCTTTATTTCAGTGGAACCCATAAAATATCTGTACTTTACTATATTTACTATATTTCTGCTCCCTGCATGGATTACCTTATATTTATCTATGTTAAATTTCATCTGCCACGTATGAGCCCAGTCGCTAATTAAATCCAGATCCTGTTGTAGCCTCTCTGGACATGAGACATGATCTAACATCAATCAGAAGATACCACACCAGCAGATAATGATTTCTGGAATAGTAAAGTTAAAGGTTGGCTAATAATACCCCTCATCTCTTTTAAAACTATAGATAAGATGCCATCAGGGCCTTGCGATTTATTTATTTTGAGCTTAGCTAGGCTTTGTACCACATCAGCCTCAGTTATACATATATTGGTCATAGACATCGTTGTATTTGTACTAAATGGTGGTAAGCTATTCTACTGTGAACAGCCATTGTAAAATAATCATTAAACTCATTTATATCAATTTCATTTTCAATTATAAGGCCCTTACTATCCTGCAAATGAGTGATTTTCAGCTTTTAGAGCTCTTTCGGAGTTAAAATATTGGAAGAAACTTTTAACGTCATCCTTATAACTGTTATTAACTAAACCTGTAGACGTAGATACTCCTGCTTTATTTTGAAATCATTAGTTAATTTCCATTTGTGGAAGAAAGCCCTTTTGCTCCTGACTTTATTCTTAATTTTCGTAGTAAACCACCTGTGACATCGCGTGCTGGACGAACAGGCAGGAAGCGAGGAATCAAGGATCCGGGAAACGGAGAGTCGGGAATGAGGGTTTATTGATGAAAACAGGTACCAACAGCGAGAGATTTCAATGACAGGACTGGGGAAACAGACTTGAATGTGGACTAAATACACAGGACTACTCAAACTGACAGAAAACAGCTGGTTACAATCGGGGCAGCACACATGGTTAATGAGGGGGCGTGGCACACACGAGGATCGTACAAGCAGGTCATGACACCAGCTTGGTTGCAGTTTCCTAGATTTAGTTTTTCTGGAAACGGGTATGAAGTTCTTTTGCACTTGCAACAATGTGCTTTTAAAAAATTCCCATGCCTCTTCCACAGTATTGCTATTTAACTCCATCCGATTTACAGTTTCTAGTTTCAGTCTCATACCATTGAATTACCCTTCCTAACATTGTATACTTTTGTTTTGGACTTGGTTGAAGACTCAGGCAGCAGGAGTTCCCCCAACGTTGGTATGTCCTTATCCATAAGGGGGAGTAAACGTTCTGGTTTCCCGACCTTATAGATGAAGGAGTTGGGGGATGTTGCCAGTGACCTGCCGGATTCCAGGCAGAACAGGCCTCGCTATGCCACAGCCCTTCAGAGACTGGGCCTTCCGTGCAGAACCTCTGCATCCAAATAAGACCAGTTGTTTAACAAAACCCTAAAATGGGGTTATTTTTGACATGGAACGGGACTTTGATTCAACAACCCATTACTTAGTTGCGGCAAGTACCCAATATCAAGTATAGCTGCAAAGAATCTGCCAGAGATTTTCAGAGAAGTTCCCCAGATGCATGGACTGGACTAAGGTGCGTCAGATTAAACAGGAGCCTGGTAAATTCTGTGAGCCCCACGCCAAGTGACTGATGGAAACATACTCCAGCTACAGTGAGATGGACCCTCCAGCGGACCGAGAGTGGGATTCCCTCTGGGAGCGACAACTCGTGCAGTTGCTGGTGGATGAGCTGCAAACAGACATCAAGAAGGACTTCCAACCTCACAATCATTTACCAAACCACTTCAGGTAACTTGTAAAGATGTAGGTATTGGAGTATTCACACATTCATTTGCAGTGTCCACCTCCTGTCCGGTAAATTTGGCAGGACAAAATTTGAATAACCTATAGGCCAGACTCATGAATGCGGCTGAACGAGTAAAGGTAGAACAGGTGGCCAATCCTGTTATACAGTCCTAGTAGATTGAGAACCACCTGATTGCAACTGTAGTTGGAATCAAGGGCTGAGCAGCATGGTGGCCTGGGGGACAATTATGAAAACACAGACCCACTGATATCCTTAAAACCCACAATCAAAAGAGGAGTCAGGATGGCCAGTGACATGTGCTGGCTAAATGGGGACAACAAAGAGAGAACAGAACAAGGCAGGGAGGGATTCTGACACAGGTGCCATGCTACTTTGTTTAAATATGCTGTAATGTTTTAGTGCAAGCCTTAGACAATGGAATCTCTGAATGACGCCGCAGTCTGGCTCTTTCTGAAGGTCCTATACTGTAACCGTCCTGAGAAGTTGTTTGCATGCACTTGCTGCCTTGACACTTGTTGATGTGCGTGTGCCCTGCTCGAGCAGTAAAGGGGAGATCACATGCAGAGCTGATTTTCTGTAGTTCCTTAGAATAAAAATAGAATATTCTCTTCAAATAGGAACACATGCTGCGTTTGATTATTTCACTCCAACTCGGACAAAAACGTCACGAAAAACATCACTTCCCATTAGAAACGCCTCTTTTATGACGTTAATGTCTGACAGAATCTTCTTGTCCGAGTTGCCCCTGTGACGTAATTTCAACATGGCGGCTTACACACTCAACATTAATTCTATTTTACAAATCCTTAAAAATGTTTATTTTGTTAAATTTATTATTATCCCATCCATCCATTTTCCAAACTGCTTATCCTACTGGGTCACGGGGGGTCCGGAGCCTATCCCGGAAGCAATGGGCACGAGGCTGGGAACAACCCAGGATGGGGGGCCAGCCCATCGCAGGGCACACTCACACACACCATGCACTCTCACATGCATTCCTACGGGCAATTTAGCAAGTCCAATTAGCCTCAGCATGTTTTTGGACTGTGGGGGGGAACCGGAGTACCCGGAGGAAACCCCACGACGACATGGGGAGAACATGCAAACTCCACACACATGTGACCCAGGCGGAGATTTGAACCTGGGTCCCAGAGGTGTGAGGCAACAGTGCTAACCAGTGCACGACCATACCGCCCATTTATTATTATTATTATTTATAATTATTAGTAATTATTAATGTAATTGCACGTGTTCGATTTAGAGAATACCATATTGTGACCGTAAACAGTATCCTAACATGCAATATCAGATTTTTACCAGACTTGTTAGTGTTTTTGGTTTGTTTGTAGTTTGTTTGCCTCTCGAAAAAAGAATATCGCTATGAATGTACTAAAATACTTTATAAAGCTTTTAATGTGGTTTGACTAGTTCCTGTTTCTTGTTTATTTGTCTGAAATAATAATCTTACTCCATAACTGCTAAAATATAAAGCAACAACACAGCAGCGTATTCATGGAGGCAGCCATGTTTGTTCCGAGTTGTGCTAGCTTGAACGGGAGATTGTTGGATGTGATGTCACCCAATTTGGAATTTCCAAGTTCCGAGAGAAAAACGAACGCACCACAAGACTCTGGCTGGAAATTTCTACAATAGAGCCATTTAGTTATTTCTAGAAAAATATTTAGAGCCAATGACCTGATGTCATTGTAACACAGGTCACTGTCCGTGGTGCTGAATTCTCTACTTGATGGGCTGGTGCTGAATGAATATGACAGCTGGCCAACATGTCTGTGTGCTTCCACTGACTGGCACCCAGACATATAATGACTTTTAACAATGAGGAGGGAAACGTCCAGACAGGAAATTAGTCAACAGTAATTAGTAATCACATATAGTTCGCATTTATCATGATGTAAAATTCAAAAACCTTTTTATATTATTAAGGGATAAATGTAATTGAGTTTTAATGTATCCTTTCCGCTCTTAAAATCGCAAATTATTTCTGACTATTAATCTGCACATTTTAATAATTTCATTAATATTACCTAATTGGTTTGTCTTTTTTATTAAATTTTAAAACTAGCTGTACAATTGTTGATGTTGTTGCTGTTCTGAATGTCATTGGCCTGTTGCCTTACGTCTGTCTAAACATGAGTGAGGGGATGGATGCACTATTCTATGGGGGCCTCTGTAGAGAATAAATGATCCTAATTTTATATTGAGAGAGATGGTTAATTCCTTTTTAATCCATACTGCGTTCAGAGCCCCTGTTCTGCCGTTGATCACTGCTGCATATCATCCCCAAACCAATGGCCTGGATGAGAAAACGAATGATGACATAAAATGGTAAGTCTGTTTTTGAGGTTGTTTTAGAACTGTGTGAGACAGGCTCTATTCTTTTAACATTACATCAGGAATTACTGATATTATTGACAATCAATCCCTTAATATACAGTATCTCACAAAAGTGAGTACACCCCACACATTTTTGTAAATATTTTATTATATCTTTTCAAGGGACAACGTTAAAGATATGAAACTCTGATAGAATGTAAAGTAATCAGTGTACAGCTTGTATAATGGTGTAAATTTGATGTCCCCTCAAAATAACTCAACACACAGCCATTAATGTCTGAACTGCTGGCAACAAAAGTGAGATTAAAAATGATTTGTGGCAAGATCGGATCATGTGTGTTGAAGAGTTTCTTATGACTGACAAGTAGTTATTTAAAAACATATCTTGAAACAGCAAATTACATTGTTCTTAATGCTTTTAGAAAATGACTCTTTATAATGATCTGTGAATAATAATAATTTGCTATGAATGTTTTTCCACTTCAGCTTTCCACAATTATTCTTCCCGATGAGAAAAGCTACGGCACGTTTTTTGATGAAAAAAATAAAGTAGTTGAGACAATAAGCAACAACAGCTGAAAACATCTCCTAGTCACAGGAAAAACAGAAGCAGGCATGTGGTAAACGAATACAAAAGAGGTACCAAAACACAGTTTATCATGTTGGAGATGAGGCGCTTCTGTTCAACATGAGGAAGCGGGGACGGAAAGGAGGAAGAACGGAACCGGATTTTACCGGACCTTATGTCATCCAGGCAATATGTGGCAAGCTGGTTACACTGTCTAATTCTGAAGGGGCAACTTTAAAGAACAAATACAATGTAAACCACATACAGAAGGAGCCAAACTGATGTCCCAAGTCAGGAATCACACAAGGTGCCAGAAGAGTATAAGACCAGTAAACCTCCCTCTAGCGCAGAGCTTCTGACAATCGAGAAGGATGCTGACAGTTGAAAAAAAACTCATGTCTGTGTGTTATGAAAGAATATCAATAAATGTTTCCGAAAGGGGATGACTCATTTGGTAATTATTTACGGCTTATGTTATGGCTGCCAATTTACAGTCTTTACTGAAGTCTGACTTCTTTTGAGTCACCTTTAATATAGATTGGACACTCTCTATGCAATGTGCAATACTTACATAGATGGTAAATGTTTACCTGCTTGCACAGATGGATGATTAGGTAATTAGTGTAAGTGTGTGTGTGCGTTCAATCGCATGTATGTCCAAGGTCCATAGTAAATAATATACACTGATCAAGAGATGCCCGAAAGTGGATAAAAGAGGACATTAGTGGGTGTATCACTTAGTGTAACGCGTGCAGGAAAATGAGCAGGACTGCAAGCCATATAATGACCCTTGTCTAGCTCTTAATACAGTATGCATACAGTGATGTATCTACAATGGACAGCTACTATGAGCAGATAGCACAGTACAGGTGCTTATAAGATCTGTATGCTATTTCCATCCATCCATCCATTGTCCAAACCGCTTATCCTACTGGGTCGTGGGGGGTCTGGAGCCTATCCCGGAAGCAATGGGCACGAGGCAGGGAACAACCCAGGATGGGGAGCCAGCCCATCACAGGGCACACTCACACACTATTCACTCATACATGCATACCTACGGGCAATTTAGTAACTCCAGTTAGCCTCAGCATATTCTCAGCATATTCTTGGACTGCGGGAGGAAACCCCACGACGACATGGGGAGAACATGCAAACTCCACACCCATGTGACCCAGGCAGAGACTCGAACCCGGGTCCCAGAGGTGTGAGGCAACAGTGCTAACCACTGCACCACCATGCCGCCCCCTGTATGCTATTTCATTCTATAAAAAGAAACTTACTGTACTGTACAATAAAGTATTTCACCACTGCTTCTTCCTCAGCTCCCACTGTTTGCTAGCACATGCATCTTTTGATTTCTTAGTGCAATCTGTGCTTTATTTTTTTTTTGTGAAATGTAAGTGCAGTATCTGTTTATTAAGTGCTGTGGTTTAATATGTACATTATTATTTCAGTACTGTGTATACTGTCCTTAATGTCTTGCCTCTCTCGTATAACTTGAGATACGCCCAAATTGACTTGCAACAAGTGGTCCTGGTTCCAAATGCGGAAGGCGATGGATACCTGTATTTTATATGCTGTAGTGTGCTGGGTGTCAGACATTGCAATGCACCTTGCTTTGATCTTGACCTGTTAGATCAGAGGGAGGTAATCTTATCCAGAAAGGGCCACTGTGTATGATGGTTTTCACTGCAACTCTCTTAACAGCGAACCTAACAGTTATCCCAATACCTTGATCTTGCTAGCATATTTAAATGTGTACCTATTCAGGAATAGAGTGGTGAAGGCATTCAGAGGAGGACTGATGATTATCAGAGGGAACAAAGGGGCTGGGTACTTGTCAGTATCCAGTAGAACCACCAGACTCCTACACTGAATGGTTCTGGATGTGGCACAGACGTTAATCCCTCTGTATTAGGGGATCCGTCTCCAGTTTGTACTCTTCTAGTTAATAGGTAGATTATCAGGCAGTTTTTCACCCTAGTCCAGTACTCATTGACAGCCTAATACACCGTGTTTCAGTTTGTCTTGATAGTCAATACATGTCACAGGATGTACATTACTCTGATGGGCAGGCCCTCTTACATATGATGGAAATTGCAATACCTACTTTTGGCCACGAGATGGCAGCAAGAAAATAGAAAAATTATTTTCCCACGGTCTACTAGCAGCTTTTAGATGTTAATTCTTCATAAAAATAATTTGACTTGATCCAATGTATTTTTAATACAAACAATTACCACACAAAGCTGCTAGTTTCCTCCGGTTTCCCCCCACAGTCCAAAAACATGCTGAGGCTAATTGGAGTAGCTAAATTGCCCGTAGGTGTGCATGTGTGAGTGAATGGTGTGTGAGTGTGAGCTGTGATGGGCTGGCCCCCCATCCTGGGTTCTTCCCTGCCTCGTGCCCATTGATTCCGGGATAGACTCCGGACCCCCTGTGACCCAGTAGGATAAGCGGTTTGGACAATGGATGGATGGAAATAGCATACAGATTAAGCACCTGTACTGTGCTATCTGCTTATAGTAGCTGTCCATTGTAGATACATCACTGTATGCATACTGTATTAAGAGCTAGATAAGGACAGTGGGTCATTATATGGCTTGCAGTCCTGCTCATTTTCCTGCACCCGTTACACTAAGTGATACACCCACTAATGTCCTCTTTCATCCACTTTCAGGCATCTCTTGATCAGTGTATATTACTTACTATGGACCTTGGACATACATGCGATTGGACACACACACACACACACACACACTTACACTAATTACCTAATCAACCATCTGTGCAAGCAAGTAAACATGTACCATCTATATAAGTATTGTACATAGCATAGAGAGTGTCCAATCTATATTAAAGGTGACTCGAAAGAAGTCAGACTTTAGTAAAGACTGTAAATTTCTCAGCCATAACATAAGCCGTAAATAATTACCAAATGAGTCATCCCCTTTCGGAAACATTTATTGATATTCTTTCATAACACACAGACATGAGTTTTTTTTCAACTGTCAGCATCCGATCCAAACGGGATTCCCATTTCCTTTCTGTGGGATCCAACAGAACACGGGCTGACCATCAGTCAACATGTCTTCAACCGTGCAGGACAGGACCCAGTCCAGGCCAAACCTCACGGTGCTGGTGTTAATAAAAAAAATGTAAGGAACATGCAGCTGCAGCTCACACACAAACACAGTCCACAGCATCCAGAAAAAGGTCAGGCCTTTTTCTTCTTTAGCTGACTCCGCCCAGACCTCGCCCCCTTTCTGGGCGCCTCGCACTATGCCTTTGAACTGGCCCTGCAGCTTGGCCCGTTTCCTGTTTCCCAATGCAAGTCATAAGATTCACCCGTAAATGATATTTTGAATCGGAACGATATTTATTACTATTGTTTAGATTAAATATATAACGGTTTAATGATTGAATATAACTTGATATTGTTGTTTGTGTTGTTTAGTTTGAGGTTCTAGTTTCTGTCTTTATCCGCTTTCGTTTCAGTAGGCAGCTGGTTCATCCCAGGCTCAGGGTCTCTCTGCTCTTCATCAAACCCACACCCCCAGTTTGGGAGCACCCTCTCCCTCTCCTCCCCCCACGGCTGTGACTGTTACTCCTCCTTGAGGAGTAACTGCTCCGCCCCCTATCCCAGCCCCTATACCCACAGGAGTGCATCACCCAGTGAGCCGCCGCCCTGCCTGTCCCCTCACACAAGCACACACTGAAATCATGGTCCTAAGCTCTCTGTGTGGGTCACCACGATAGTACAGCACACCGACGATTACCCTCTGACTGAATCAGAATCAGCTTTATTTGGCCAAGTATGTTCACACATATTGGGAATAGTTAGACATTTAATCAAAATAATTAAGACAAGACATAAACATACAGTTCTGTTGATATGCGACGCATATAACCTCTGCATTCACAGCACTGCTTCAGTTATCGAAGAGCAAATTTCGAAAACTCACTCAGTCCGATAACCTAAAGTAATAAGTCATAATCCTCTTCATACGTTGCAGTAATGGGAATGAAATCTCACTCAGTGTTTATGTAATGGAGCAATGGAATTTCGTGAAATTTCCAAAAGTCCACAGAAATATTTAGAAAAACATTCCTGCAGACTGAGTTTTTGATATTTGCTTTTCAATTAACACAATTTTCTTCAGTCTGAGGTTTAACAGAATTCAGCCATATGCTGTTCAAAAAAAACTACACAGAACAAAAACAGAATGGACTTTACATCTGTCTGAAAGGAAAGTTGACACAGGCTGCAGCAGTGAACAAATCAATCAATGTATTAAAGTTAGGCATTAAGTAACTGGAGGCAGTATATACATAACATGATAACATGCCTTTTCTGTATTGACCATATTAAGGACGCTGTAACACTGCCCACCACATACCTGCTTCATTTATTGTTTTATACTTGCAGCTGCTTATTCAGACAGCTCGTCTACCTGTCTGTCCATGTTGCCCTCCCATGACAACTGGTCCAGCCTACAGGTGCCGTCCCATTCCGGCATGTTACCCATGAGTCATAGCGGCACCTCCGGGAGCAGCTCCAGGTGAGCCCGTGCCTCCCCTCCCCCACCTGTCCCCATGCTGAGTCTCGGGCCCCCGTCTTCCCTCTTGTTCTCGCCTATACCCACATCCTGGCCTGTGTCTGCATCGTCTCACCTCGTTAACAGGACTTTCGCCTTCTTCTGTCCTGATCCATTCAGGCCCATCATTCTGGGACATGCTTTGATTTATTTCGCCATAGTTACTCTTTGTTTTCCTTTGTACTTTGCACTCTACAAGTAAAATGAATAAAAAATAGGCATTATTTTGATATTGTTTTAGTACAGTGACACTAGTATATTTGTTGTTGTTTCCAGGCAACACTGCATGCTGATTTAACGTCTTTCCTTAATCTCCACCCCATTGCTCACACACAGCCAGTATCCCAGTTTGTGGTCAATGAGCTCCTCCTCACTCACCCCAGTCTCCTAGTCCAGTGGAATGTCCAACAGCTTGGGCTCTCAGTTCCTGCGTGTCATGCCCGGCTCGTCCGCTCCTCCTGTGTGCCACGCCCCCTGATTACCCACGTGTTTTCTCCCGATTTGTACTCAGCTGTATCTAGTTAATTTGCTCAGTCCTGTGTATTTCAGTCCGTGTCTTACCTGAGTCCAGTGTCTGTCATTGATGTTTGTATGCGTGAGATGTTTCCCCGTCCGCGCTTCCTAATTAAACTCCCGTTTTTGCCTGTCCGCTTGCTCCTTGCACGCCTTGCCCGCACGATCGCCTGCCTGCTTGTACCCGATCGTGACACTGCGCAGCTCTACAACTCATTACCCAGGGCTCTCGCACCCGGCCACAGTGCCCCTCTCAGGCTCCCCGCTGTATGACAGCACTGCCCCATCGGAAGTTCATGAAGCCTCACAGTACGACGCCTCTCCCCACGCGCGCTTAGCCACCACCGGGACTCCCATCACTCCTCCTTCCCTGTAGGGCGGCGCACTTCCATTATTATTACAGTTTCTACTGTCACTCTGTTGCTTTTCCTGGTGCTGGACTTTTGACAGATAAATACATTATTTGTTGCATTCAGTGACAAAAGATTGGTCTGTTTAACACCCTCAGTCTCCACCCTATGAGCCCCTTGTTGGCGGCAGAATCAGGAAGATGTCGGAGAAAGCAGAGGTAAAGTGAATAGTCACCTCGACAATAATGTGAAAACCGCTAATGGTGATCATGCCTGTGTGGGTGAAATGGATCACCACAGTATAAGCGGATGATGATTATAGACGATTTTTCCCTTTTTCTTTATGTCTGTTTACCATCTAATAGGCATTTTTTTTCTTTGGGATGCGTCTAGGTCAGATACGACCAAAATATTTTTCTCATTTCAGAAGTGAAAAAAAATATTGCTCTCAGATTCTGTTCAGTTGTAGTTTTTTAAAATAACCTTGATTTGTGTTTGTTTAAAATGCCATTACCTGTTGCTTACTGGGCCGCTGAAAATGTCTGGCCCAGCTAAATTTCTTGGTTTAAAAATCTGGCCCAACTACTTTCCAGACCTGGACTAGCCCTACTGAATCATACACTAATGTTATTCTGTTATGTGGGCTGTTGTGATAGGGAGATTTGCTGGATGCTGCACGACGGGTGGTGTCCCTGCTGCAGAATGCCCTGTCTGAAGCAGCACCTAGAGACAGTGAGGGTTGTTGTTATCACCTTAATATTGTATATACGCAATCTGTTATTTCTTAACTAATATAATTGTAAGGTATTCTTCTAATATATTGTGCACAGCCAACAAAAAAGAGAAAAATGCAAAACCAAAGGAAGGCTTTCTTTTCTCTTAAAAGTCTTTTTTCTAAACCAACTGAGAGTCAGTTAGAGGGGTGTTCATTATCAGTATTGTTGCTGGCATTTCTGAAAATGTGCCAATTTTAGTCAAGTGGCTACTTTTCAAATGCAGTCCCTGGCCAAGATGAAGAAAGTTCATGAAGACTACATGATAATATTAAGCACTGACATAACAAACAACATTTTTTACATGCAAAATATACAGGAAATATACACTGCAACAGGCTAGGATAGACAAATAACCAAATACACTTGCAAGCCTGACCACTTTAGACCCCAGATTAGAAAATTGGTGAATGAGCATATATTTTTTCCAAGTTTTGTTTTGCTTTCAAGTTCTCACAAATAAAAAAAAAAAAAAGATTTTCCCACTATAGCCAGATCCAGTTTCTGTGGGGGGCGGGGGGGGGGGGTGACAATTTGTAGTAATAACTATTTCCTGCTGAAAACCACTGGTAAACTATCCACATGTCTCTGAATATCTGTGAGTCCCGAGACCTCCATGACAGATAGATATAAGTTGCTAGTGTTGATCGGCAGGAAATCTTCTCCAAAGCCCCACCACCACCTCACACCAATCCACCCAGGGTTTACTCCAAATAAATTTGCTGGTAATACAAACCGGATCAACTTGTGGTTTGTGTCCACGTGTACTAGAGACAAAGGCCCTGGTACATTCTGCGTACAACACAGCCAAGACTTGACAACCTTTATATGATGCGCATGGAATCAACCCTATGCATGGAGGCTGCAACTCTTCTCCACCGAACCCTGTAGCCCATTGACTGCAGCCTGCATTGACTATCCTGTAGCCTGCATTTGGTAGATCATTCTTGACAGAAGAAACCAAATTGTCAAGTTCCCTAACACAGAGCTCATACTCTTTTATTCTTCTTAAGATTGTTCTTCTTGAAACACCCATCAGTGTGGCTATGCAAGGCACAGGAAGTTGAGTATGGAGCATTTCTTTCAAACATTGTTCTTCAATCAAAATCTTGGGTCGTCTATTGGTGGCAGCGACTTCCTGTGTGACACATGGGGCTGGACGTTCCAGATGTGCCCTCACAAGGTCAAAGAGCTCTTGCAAAGCCAGGGTGATAGCAGGAGGTACTTCAATGTGATTAGACAGGGCCTGCAGAAGATACAGCTCCTGATGACAAAGGAACTCCAGGTAATCCAAATTTAGTGGAGTCGCGCTGAATCCTATTTCTATTTTATGCAGAAGACTTTCGAGAAGGTGGTATCTGAGCTGTTCACAGAACAAATTATAGTTAATGAGGTGTCAAGATCTTGTCTCTGATCCACACACTAGGCCTACCATTCAAAAGTTTTAATTATGAAAATGAAATGTTTTTGTTTTGTGAGGTGCTTGTTCATGTATGATGATGTAGTGGCTGCTCTGTTTGACCGTGGTAAACCTTTTCACAAACAATATAAGTGAAGAAGTATGACATTAGATCTAAGGACCAGAGTATAATAAAGTTAAATAAAATCCATCAAAAACACTTACTCAGTGGAGATTCCAATGTAGTAGGCAGACAACTTTATGGCTTTAATAATGAGTGTATTTAGCAGCTACAAGGACAAAAGATATTATAAACCTCTCCATTTTAATGCTAATTTAATAAACATTAACAGATAGCACTTAAGGTGGTTTCGCCTATAGTCTGCTAACACTAACCCGAGAACTAATATCTGAGGAGCGTTCTTCCCAGGATTTGAATTTATTAAATTGGTTTTGTGATGTTGTATTAAGAAATTTTATTCACAATGCAATTTACCGTACATTGGCCCATTCTTTTATATACGGTAAGACGAAGCGGGAAATTCGAGCGAGCGAGTGCTGTGCAGACGCGAGCGCGTAGAGGGGATGGGTTTTCAGCACTCGAGCACACGCACGCGCGTGGTTCGACTTTTGGCCCTAATTTAACGGCGAGCGAGTGAGTGAGTGCTGTGCAATCGCGAGCGCGTAGAGAGCATGGATTTTCTGTTTTTATGCGCACGACTTTTGGCACTAATTTAACGCCATAGAAATGTGTGTTTAAAAGGGGAGGAGATCGGGTTGCAGCGCTGGTGTGAGCGGTTTCTCCGGGCAGTTCGCTCGAGGCTAACGTGGCTTTGGGAACGTGGTGCACCCGTCACCCATGCCAGGGAAGAAATCAAAACCGAAATGCTAGGAATATGGACTTCATCTTACGTCAAGCGTTTTCCCCTCCATTGACGCCCATAAAGAAAAGGCTTAAAGTCCATATTCCTAGCATTTCGGTTTTGATTTCTTGTCAGGTAAGTCTTTATGGCCAGATACATTCGCGAGAAATTTGGTGATTTGTGGTGACTGTTTTAATACATTAAGTTGCGTTACGCATTTTCACATTAAGCGTTTTAGAATGTCCCGTGGCAGGTATCCCCTTCTATTGCCCTAGGGAGGGTTGTAACCCTCGTCTGTATATTAATAAAGAATAATCCTTCTATTCCTGTCTCATGTATCTGGACCTCCCCAGCAATTTAACGAAATTTGGTGGCAGCGGTTACAAGTGAACCCGTTTAAGTTTAGCGCTCATACTTCCGTCCATATGTTTAAGACCCACCTTGGCTGACTTAGCTGACATGTCCTGATTTCATAATCTTCAAATTTGTAATCTTTTCTCCTTCATCTAACTCCATGTTTTTAACTTCTTGTCATTTTCTTGCCGTTTGACTCATAGAAAATTATCAGACTTAAATGACACGTCAGCCTGTGCAGACAGCGATTTCAATGTTTTAATAAATTGGCCAGCAGGTGGGGGCAGTGCTCAATTTCATTAATGCCATTCAGAAAACTTTCAGGCTTTATGTCTTAATGAACAGCCTAGAAAAGGACAAAGCATTATATTACTGATGCATACAGCAGATCCCCAACTCAGGCTGTGTTGCATATTCTTAACAGTGCTACAGTATGTTCACACAGCCAGTACAAACAAACTTGCAAGATCTAGACCAGGGGTCACCAACCTTTTTAAAACGGAGAGCTACTTCACGGGTACTGAGCCATACGAAGTTTGATATCAGTTTTAAACGCCCTCCTAAACATGTCTAAACTTCATGCATGATAAACATGTTTTAAATGCTTTTTTATATTCAATTTCAAATCTATATAAATGCAAATGTGATAGATTAGAAACAGGACAAAATAAAATTTTAGATGATGTTCGCTGGTGAGTTGTGCTATTTTATAGAACAGGTCCACGGGCAACTCATGTGGTCATTGGGGGCATCCTTGGGGCACCATGTTGGTGACCCCTTATCTAGACCTACCACATCAGGTAGGAAGGTGCCTATTTCTACCAACTATTCAGACCATCAGACCCAAACCATACATTCAGTCATGCACAGGCACTCCACCAGAGGGCTCTACATTCTGTCCTACATCTGCTCACCTGTTAGACCCACACTCAGTCTCCATCCTGATTTCTACCTACTACTCGGACTATCTCACCAAAACCAGTCCTGTGGCCTGTTCTATGAAGCGGGGTTACTGGCTTATTGGGGAAACTTGTCGGATTTCTTGATCGGGACCTTCAACTGCTCTGCCATAGAGAGCATCCTAACATGCTGCCTTACGGTCTGGTATGCGGGCTGCTGGTGGCCTCCTACCGCTCTGCCATAGAGAGCATCCTAACATACGGCCTTACGGTGTGGTATTCGGGCTGCTGGTGGCCTCTATGACTTTTTTTGTAGACAGTCCATCTGTGTGGTGCTGTTTGCACGAATTGTTTTGGGAAATGCACTTACAGTTTTGCAGATGTTAAGGGTGATTCCAGAAATGCATCAAAGCAACTGAGGAACTGCAATGTCACTGTACAGTTACTTATAATGGGCGCCAATGTAATGTGTAGAGTGGCAAATAAACTGATTCACCATTTACTCTCATGTACATCACTTAAAATGCTTGTTTTAAATGCAAATGTGTGAATGTAAATCTAAGCAGTAAAGCTACAATTTACATTCTGTTTGCATGGTGGAAAGAACATTTAATCTGCCTTTTAAGTGTGATTAGAAGATCTAATGCCTGTGTGCTTGTAATAAGATGGTCGCTGGTTCAAACCCAGCCACAGCACATCTCTGCGTCCTTGAGCGAGGCCCTTAACCCCCAGCTCACTGGGCATCACTATGGGTGGCTGCCCTTCGCAGACAACTTACTCTGTTTACTCTAAAAAAAAGAGAGCAAGTTGAGAGAGAAGTTAAGACAATTTCTCCACAGGGACCAATAAAGTATCAATTATTATTACTGTATGAGAGACTGTCTAATATCAGATAGATAACAGACTCATACTGTGCTGAGCTTGTCTGAGAGAGATGATTAGCAAATGCTCTCCCACAGTATCTCAGCACTCTGTACAAAGAACTTTATATGCTCAGTATCTGCTCCTGTTTATCTAATTGTTCTCATTTTAACTGGATGTTAAGGAGTAAATTAATAAACGTCATGTAAGTGCACATTAAAATGCTTTTTCACTGTTACTTAAGTTCCCATGTGAACAGCCAATCAGATCAGCCTGATGTGTGTCTCTCTGTTTCCTCTCTGTTTCCTGCCCTTTCATCCCGACCACGACCATGATCTCTCACTTAGCAGCAGAGCAGTTTATTCTAAACAGTGGAAGCACAAAAATGTTCAGACTCTTTGGTCTTCTCATTTTCATTAGTAAGGCCCTATAATATAAATTATTTTGGGATTTTAATATTTTCATTTATCTGTATGATGTGATCAGTGGAATTTGGCCATTTAATCTGCATCATAGTTAATAGTTATTTAGATTACTATTATATGTCTTATTTGATTATGATTTTTTTTGTTTTTCTGTTTTTGCAGACACTGCACTGACTACAGATGTTGTTCAGCCCAGTCACCTGATGAGGGTTCAGCTTGGAGACAGTGTGACCCTGACATGCTTCTGTCAAGGAGAAACAACTTTTGTTACTTTGTTTAAGCAAGCTGTTGGTCGGAAGCCCCAGCCCATGGCGAAAGCACTTCTCTACGTACCTGGTGAATTTTACAAGGAATATAAAAGCATAAAACGTTACTCCTTACTGAATGCAGAGGGGAGTTTTAACCTCACTATTTCTAACGTGGAGCCGTCAGATTCTGCAGTGTATTATTGTGCTGCTGTGTTTCTTCATGAGGTCACCTTCGGGAATGGAACCTTTGTCATAATCACAGGTAAATGAGATTCCAACTATTTTCATATTTGCTTTATTATAATGTCAGTAAGATTATTCCCTGCAAAATAATTTTGACAGTTTAGTTGTTTGTCAATATAAAATTAGCAAAGATACCTTATTGTCTGCTTTGTTCCATAAATGTTTTTCTAAACATCAAACAAAAATCATTCATTATTATTATTATTATTATTATTATTATACAATTTGTTGCATTTTGCTTGCTGTCAGCCAAAAGCCTAACCTTCTCTTTATACAGATGTTAATGTTACACATTGCAGCCTCTTTAAAACAAATAACATAAAAAAATGTTTGAGTTGTTATATACAGTATAGGACTGTGCAAAAATCTTAAGCAACAAAAGAAAATTATTTTTGACGTTATTTATCTGAGCAGTCAGTGTGTATTCACTCTGAAAAAAAAAATGCATGATTTAACATATGAACTAGGGATGTGCACCATTCAGAACTGATTTGAGAATGAAATTCTCAAATACGTATCCTAAAATTCAGGATTTTGAATACATATATGAACTTGAATTTCAGTTCATTTTGTTAATCTGAATTACATTTGAATTGTGGTTGAAAACAGGTTGTGGCATTGAAATTTATATTTGAATTTAAAGAAGAAGAACGAAAAAGGGTTTGGATTCAAATTCAAGTTCATATACGTACTGTAGGTGTAGCTTTTAACTAAAATATGAACTTTAATTTAAATATGAATTATACATAAACACATTAACATTGTTATACATCATTGTTATAAAAATGTCGTTTTGTAAAGAATGAAATAATGCAACATTTGAAGTGTCACCTAAAATAATAATTATACTGTCATTTTGTGCACCATGGTGGATCTGCTCATAGGAAGAGCTGAGTGTCTCTCCTTAAAAGTCAGTGTTGGCTGCAGTGACGGCAGTTTCTAACCTAAGAAACGTCCCTGTTGGGGAAAGCGCCCGGCGTTTCCACCCCAACTCCACATTTATGAGACACACACAGGTTACAGTTTTACTTGCAAGGGTACCCACACTCTCTGCAATGCAAACTACAGCAGAATGTGTTACAAAGGGTGGTTCCCCTTGTCTTCTTTATTTATAGTCAATGGGGGGCGCAAGAGAGGGAAGTGAGATTCTTATCTAAGTAGGCAGCTGTTAACCACCTACTTAGAGTACAATAGCTAAGAGTATGTGGCTAGAAGATAAGAAATAACGTATACATATATATTTACACTCATTGCTGATCATACAGAAATGATTAACAACTGTTTCTTCAACCTAACAGTCCCTCCTGTTTATCATGACAGTATGATCAGAAGCATCAACATTGTACAAGTTGCAAAAGCACTTTAGGTACAACCTTCATTTAGACCACATTGTCATTATCCTGGAAAACATTTAATTCCGGTTCTTCAGGTCCGAGCCCTGCACGGGTGCTTTCGGCTCGGCCGTCATTATGAATTATATGTCTTCTTCATCGCCATCGCTGGAAACAGGCTCTGTCTCTATAGTTTGGGTAAGGGAGAGAAACATTGTACTGCGTGTCCGAAAAGCAGCGTTAAGAGCTTGAT
Source organism: Brienomyrus brachyistius (assembly GCF_023856365.1). Taxonomy (NCBI): domain Eukaryota; kingdom Metazoa; phylum Chordata; class Actinopteri; order Osteoglossiformes; family Mormyridae; genus Brienomyrus; species Brienomyrus brachyistius. The sequence continues at coordinate 13,501 of NW_026042893.1, read as the reverse complement.
TAATAAACATTTTCAAACATGGTATAACAGTAATAAAACAACAGAAAAATAAAATGAAAAACAAAAGAAAATATAAGTGAAACATTACTTTGATATCCTATACCTGCAGAAGATATTCATAGCTCTGCCATACACCGTAGGTCCTTCACTATGAGTGAGCATTACTGAACAAACATAGCAATTTGTCACATTTTTCGCTGTTACAGTATCATGTACATATCGGTACCAGTAGTTTTGCATAAATGGATGTGAGTGGTCAGCGGGCAACGGGCGTAGATGGAAGTCATCATGGGTCCATCGCCGTAGGTGCTGTAATGGAGCTGGTGAGAGCCAGGACAACCATACAAGTCCTACAACAAGAATGACCCCTAGAGTCACTTTACCACATCCCCACCCTATCAGGGCCATCCTAAATAGAGTGCAGCTCAGTTGTTTTCTTCACCGGGTTGAGACAACAGCACCCTATTGGTTACTGTGCCTTTGTAGCGGACTTCCACTGCTACTCTGTTGCTGAGGCCTCTGATAAGGGCTTGATGGGTTTACAGTGACTTTTGTGTATCCAGGAAGGTCGTTCTGCGATCTTTACTGCTGTTGGTGTTGTAAGGAGGACTTGATAAGGACCGTCCCACCGAGGTGTGCTCCAATCTTTCCGCAACAGGACCTTGACCAGGACCCAATCTCCCGGCTGCAAGTTATCCTGTTGAGTAGAAACAGAATTTACCGGCAGACTACTGGGGCTATGTTTTTGTTGTGATGTTAGTAGTTTACGCATCCAATCGGCCAGCGTATTTTCTCGGTCTGCTTTTTCTATGTCATTCATTTCAGTTGCTAGGGGAAATGGTCTACCATACACTATTTCAAAAGGTGTTAATCCTGCAGGAGTGGGAGTTATTCTCATCCATAATTTTACTAGAGACAAACATTCTGGCCACGGCCTTTTTGTCTCTTCCACTGTCTTTCTTAGCCTTGTTTTAATAGTGCCGTTGGTCCTTTCCACTAAGCCTGCGCTCTGAGGGTGATACGCACAATGATTCTTAAGCGTAAAACCTAATGCTTGTGAGCAAAGGGACATAGTCTGATTTACAAAATGAGTCCCATTGTCTGATCTTATAATATGAGGTATGCCATAGGTAGGGAAATAATGGCTTACCAAACATTTTGCAACGGTCATTGCATCACAATGCTTTACAGGGTATATTTCTACCCACTTAGAAAAGGTGTCTATAATAACTAGACAGTATTTCTTTCCTTGTGACCAAGATAATTCAATAAAATCCATATGTACAACTTGAAACGGATACTCAGCTGTGGGGAACTGGCCACGTTTTGGTCTGATGTTTCCTTGTGCATTGTGTTTACAACAAATTAAGCATGTCCTACAAAATTGTTTTGCATAATCAGAAAAATTTATAGCATAGAAATATTGTTGTATGATATGTACCATCCCTCCTGTTGAGACATGAGTATTTCCATGGCTCACCAAAGCAGCTGTTTTGTATAAATTTTTTGGTAGGATGGGCTTGTCATTCATATAGTAAACTTTCTCTCGTTGTATTGCTCCTCTTTTGATCCAACTTTGTACTTCTATTTTAGGAGCATGAATCTGTGCATCACATAGCACATCGCTATCTATAAAAAGAATGTCTGCCACTGATAAGGTAGGTTGTTTCAGTGCCGCTTCTTTGGCGGTTTTATCTGCAAAACTATTTCCTGCGGTTTCTGCAGAGTCATCAGTCTGGTGTGCTTTGCATTTGCACAGTGCAAAGTGAGTCGGTAAATGCACAACGTCTAATAATCTAAGTAGCAAATTTGTATGAGTAAGAGATGTGCCCTGTGATGTTCTAAAACCTCTATTTTTCCAGACTCTTGCATGGTGATGGACAGCTGCAAACACATATTGACTATCAGTGTAGATAGTAAGTGACTTGTTCTTGAACAGTTCACATGCCCTGATCACAGCATAGAGTTCAGCCGCTTGTGCTGAACAAGTAGAAGGGAGTGCATTGGCTTCTAACACTTCAGTAGATGTAACTACAGCATACCCAACTTTATTTTTTCCCATATCATTTTTTGATGCTGAGCCATCTACATAAACAACTTCTGATCCTGGTATAAAAGTTTGCAGAATATCTGCTCTTGGTTTTGTTTGTTCTTCTATTGTTGCTTTGCAAGAATGTGGCTCCCCATCCTCTGCGGTGGGGAGGAGCGTGCTAGGGTTCAATAGGCCACACCGCTGAAGTTCAATGTTAGGTTGTGAGAGCAAAAGTGACACTAAGGTAAGATGTCTTGTATGTGTTAAGAATGGAAGCGGTGTCTGCAACAAGATTAGAGACACAGAATGAGGAACTTTAAGTATGAGGGGGTGACAAAGTACCAATTCTGCTGATACCTTTACTGCTTCTGCAGCAGCTGCACATGCCTGTAAACACTGTGGAAAGCCAGCTGCTACTGCATCTAATCGTTTTGAATAGAATGCTAACGGTCTCTCTTTTGCTCCGAATGGCTGTGTTAATACTGCTTTCATATAACCTTGATTAGCATCTACACATAGGGTGAATGGTTGTTGATAATCTGGTAGAGCAAGGGTCACATTGGTTTGCAACATTCTTTTTAAATTTGTAAAAGCATTTTCTCCGTCCTCAGTCCATTGTATTTTGTCCTTTAGAGTCATCTCCTTCCCGTATATTAAATTTTGCAAAGGTTGAACTAGAAAAGCATAATCTGGTAACCATTCTCTACAATAATTGCAGAGCCCTAAAAAGGACATCATCTGTTGTTTAGTCTGTGGTTTAGGTGCTTCCTGTATAGCTTGTTTCCTTATCTCTAGCAGCGAGCGACCTTTTTGTGAAAGGTTATGCCCTAAATAGACAACTGTCTTTTTGCAATACTGCAACTTCTGTTTAGAAGCTTTATGTCCAGTATTGTATAAATGCTGAAGCACAGTTAGGGTAGTTTCTTTGCAATGTTGTTCTGAATCTGCTGCTATTAAGATATCATCCACGTATAGTAATACCTGACTATGTGATGGTATTTCACAGGTACTCATAGAGTATCTAAGGGCCATGGTATATACATGTGGACTTTCAGAAAATCCCTGAGGGAGTCTAGTATATGTATATTTTTTCCCTTTATAGGTAAATCCAAATAAATGTTGAGAATCAGGGTGCAATGGTACTGAGAAAAATGCATTACTAAGATCCACTACTGAGAAGTAGCTTTTATCAGGAGTCAATGAGTTGAGCAATAAGTGTGGGTTAGGCACGTCTGGTGCTGCATGTTGCACTATGTTATTAACCGGTCTTAAATCCTGCACCATGCGCCATTTCCCTGTATGTCCCTTCTGGACTGGAAAGATAGGAGTGTTGCAAGTGGCTTCAGGAGCCTCTCGCAATATTCCTGATGCTAACATGTCTTGCACTACAGGGGCTATACCTTTTTCTGCTTCAGGTTTTAATGGGTATTGCCTAACTACCGGACGGTGTTCTGATTTCACAATTACTTTGTAAGGTGGAAACCCCTTTACCAGCCCTACATCAGTGGGGGAGGACGACCACAACCCTTCTGGGAGGCGATCTAGATCTGGACATGATCCCTCCTCCAGGGTTGAAAAAATTTGTCAGGTTGGGTCCTTTAAGTGTGTGGTGGGAGTGGTTTGAACTCTCCATCCCAAAGGAAACCGCCACACATTGTGTTTCTCATCATAGCTCCAACAGGAGCCAGATACGGGTTGGTAGTCATTGTAACTGTGCATAGAATCTCGTAAGAACATCTCTACATCTCTCCACTGCATCTGGGGTGGTTTTGAAAGAGATACGTGTGGTGTTCTCTCTCTAAATACAGCCTGTTGCTTGTTAGATAAAATGACTGAGGCTGCTGAAAACCCAGTGGTGGGGTTAACATACATATGTTGTAAGGTAATACAAGTGTCTTGGAGGGCATGAAACGTTTTGTCATAGACATAATCTGGTCCAAGGGTGTCTTTGTACCACATAGTGACGTGTAAGGCATCGTCAGGCATGAACTGGGCCTGTCTAGGGGACTGCTTTTCTCTAGTTTTCCGCAATAATTCTCGTGTCTGTGCAGTTCCCCCTAGGTCCAGAGACCAGTAATATTGTGGTGTTGTGGTTCCTTGCACAACATAAGCTTCTTCATTTACGATTGCTTTCATGCCAGTGGCTGTGGCAACCACGCTAATGCCCATTTGTACCATAAGGTCTCGGCCTAACAAGTTAACAGGACAAGAAGGGCTTATTAACACCTGTGCTTGACATTCAAGTCCAGTTTCCTTATCTTTTACTGCAACTGGGTTTGTTAACTGATGTCTGTCTGTCTGACCTCCTGCCGTTTTTATATTTATGACTGATGAAGAATATGTGACTCCGGGAGGACTGGAGGTTAGGACAGTCCTACATGCTCCAGTGTCACACAGACATTCATATACTTTGCCGTTTATGACTAACTTCCGACTTGGCAAGGTTTCCCACTGCCTTTCTGCTAATAACTGACACACTGCTTGTAAATCTATTTCCTTATCTAAAAGGTCTTGTAAAGTGACCTCCGTTTCCTTTCTTAAAATCACCTCTGTTTTGCCTCGGATGGTGTCGGTAACAGGGGCCTCCGAGGGGGGTCATTGATCATTGTTTTCAATGGAGTTTGGGTTATATGGTTGTTTCCCTACTCTACAATTCCTAGCTAAGTGTCCAGGTTTCCTGCATGTCCAGCAAATGTTATCTTGCTGAGACGAATTCCTGTAATTGTTTCTGAAAACACCTCTCCCCCTTCCTCGGCCTCTTGACCTTCCTCTGAATCCTCCCCTCCCCGGAGGATTCATTTGCACTAGCGCTACTACTTCTGAGGCGCTGAATATTGTGTCTGTCTTTTCCTGTTTCTGCGCTTTCTGCGCGTGTTGAGCATATTATAGTGCTTGTTGGACTGAACCAGTATTCTGATGTACCCAATGTTTGTCAAGATATTTTCGCAATTCGGGCTTTAGGCCTGCGACAAAAGCTCGTTTTAGCTGTTGTTGGTACACTCCTACTGCCTCTTCATCAAATGGGATCCCTGAGTTTCCTCTAAATACAACTCTCATTCTATCCATAAAATCCTCAGGTTCCTCTCCATCTTTTTGTTTACATTGCGCTATTCGTCCATAGTCTGCGCGTCTTACGAAGGCTGTCTCTACCCTGTTTCGCAAGTCTCGTAATGCTTGTATGAGTTCCTGCGAGTCATGTGCTAAGACTTCATCATTATTACCATGTCCTGTGAAGTCTCCCGCTACACGTCCCCATTTATGGGTAAACAACTGTCTGAGACATCTATACATTTCCCTGCCGTTCAAATGAAAACTACTTTGTAATTCTAGGATGGCAGTCCAAAACTCGGGTACCCCTTCTTCAACCGGGGGTATTCCTTTTAAAGCCGCTGTTCTATCCTCAGCGGTCCAGGGTCTATATACTAACATAGTTTCGGGTCCTGCATTATTTGGGCCTCGATTTGGATTTGCCACTTCTACGAGTGGACACACCAAATCATTCTCCCAGTCTTCCTGTTCTGTGTCATTTTTTGGATGCCAGCGTACTTTACTTGTCTCCAGATCCTTTAACGGATACAGAGAAGGGTTAGACCCTCGGGTCATCATTCGAGATGATTCCCCTCCTCCTATTTGTCGTCTATTTACAGCTGGAACTGGTGCAGGCGCAATCATTGGAATTTGTGGGGGCAGTAAGGGAACTGGAGCGGCAGAAGATTTTGTTGCCGTCTCCTCATCTAGTGTAATTAAAGTCGCCTGTAATTTTTTCTCCTTATTTCCCTTTTTTTGCTGTCTTTTATTATCTCTTAATTTACTCTGTTCTAACCATGCATCAGAAAAAACATATTCTTTTTTTCTGTCTTTACCTTCTTTCTTATTGGTAGTCTGTAACATCTCCAGTTTTAAGTTTCCCTGTAATTTTAATATATCTGGAGTGTGGAGTTTTCCTTCAAACCCATGTTTTTTTCCTCCATCTCTGACTACTTATTTGTCCTGATCCTGGCTTATATCCTTCCATAAACTTCTCATCTCCCTCTAGTTCCATTTGTTTACTTTGATTCTTCCCCATTGTTACCTTTTAATGGATACACTACAAAAAATAAAAAATCCTAAAAGCAAGTCTCTGGCATGAGACCTCAGGAGGACACTAACACGGCCTTCTACTGCTCCCTATTAGAGCAGCGGTGTTAGTTTTCAGGGATGAAACCCGTCCTTGATCCTTCAGTCACCAGTATGTTGTTGCTTTTAGGGTGGATCGTGTAGGTTAATCTAAAACCTATAAAAACACATCCACATACAACACTGTATATATTTCCAACAACGCCTACTTTCTCTCCCGGTTAATTTCGGCTAACCTCAACCACATGCATGTCTTGGCCACCTACTTATTTAGGTGCCGTATCTCTCACTTGGCCACCTACTCACTTAGGTGCCATATCTCTCACCTGTATAGTGTGCTCTCTGATCCGTCACCGAGGTCCTTCAGACATCACCAGACGTCGAGCGCAGTTCTAACCACCGGCCTGATGACGAATTCACATCACAGGTCTTTCTTGCACCCGACTTCGAGTGGCTGTCGACAGACTTCGGGTGTCGCTTCTCTCGGCGTACTGGAGACGTCTTCGGGGTTCCTCGGATCCGGCTCGAAGGACCAAATTCTATGTTGGGGAAAGCGCCCGGCGTTTCCACCCCAACTCCACATTTATGAGACACACACAGGTTACAGTTTTACTTGCAAGGGTACCCACACTCTCTGCAATGCAAACTACAGCAGAATGTGTTACAAAGGGTGGTTCCCCTTGTCTTCTTTATTTATAGTCAATGGGGGGCGCAAGAGAGGGAAGTGAGATTCTTATCTAAGTAGGCAGCTGTTAACCACCTACTTAGAGTACAATAGCTAAGAGTATGTGGCTAGAAGATAAGAAATAACGTATACATATATATTTACACTCATTGCTGATCATACAGAAATGATTAACAACTGTTTCTTCAACCTAACAGTCCCAAACACTTTTCCTGCATCAAAAGTCAAACTAGTCCCTATTCCTGCCATGAAAGGTTCACATAATGTCACCGATACCTGAACCAACCATGTTTATCAGAGGATGCCAACCCTTTGGCTGCAGCTTTCTCTGCACACGCTGAGAGAGTCTTCAGTGTAGCAGGAAAAGATTTCAGGCCAGAAGATTGCAAATTAAATCATGAAACCTTTGAAGATATTATGCTGAATAAATGTAATAATAATGAAAAATTAGCAATGTGTATTGGAATAAAGCATAATTGTATTTGCCATGACGTTTTGCTTTTCGCTGTAGTCTATGGTTGAACGGAAAAACTTACTTTTGTGTGCATAAGAAAATAAATAGGAGGAACTACGAAACCAAGTAATTCCTTTTACTATGTATACTTTTTCTTTAATGTTAAAAGATAGACAAACTAGTAATGGGCAAACAGCTCTTCGGCTCTTGAATTAAATTATGCAGGTACTACAGCAAAATGCTCAAAAATACCAAAACACATCAAGAGCTAAATATGCAAAAACAATAAATACCTTCCTGTGGAAAAGGGGCAACATAAACCAAATGTAAAGTCACGAAAATCATGAAAATATAAGTACACTTTACACACTTCATTTCTTTGAATTGAAAATTAATTATATTCATCTACCTTCATACATTAATACAAGACATTATATGATTATAATGTTTGTTATTATCATATAATTTTTATTTAGGTATTATGTAGGTGCAGTTAATGTATAGTGTTACCTGATATATACTAATAAGCAGTAATACAATAAAAAGAGAGAAGAATGTCAGCTGTTCTCCAAGAAGTTACTGATTTCTTGGATGGCTAGAAGAACATCGATTCAGTTCCCAAAAATCTGTAAGAACAATTTTTGAGGATCTGTATTTTCCATTGTTATTCTCAAAGGGCTGTCATCATGACTATTTTGCTTTTCAGGTAAAGACTCCAACAGCAGGACTGTGGTACAGCAGCCTGTGTCTGACACATTGCAGCCAGGAGACTCTGTGAGCCTGCAGTGTACGATAGAGACTGGGAGCTGTGCAGGAGAACACAGTGTTTACTGGTTCAGACATGGATCAGGAGAATCCCTTCCTGGAGTCATTTACAGCCCTGGAAACAGCAGTGATGAGTGTGAGAAGAGCCCTGAGGCTGGATCTCCTACACGGAGCTGCGTCTACAGCCTCCCCAGGGGAACCTCAGCCTCTCCGATGCTGGGACTTACTACTGCGCTGTGGCCATGTGTGGGGAGATGCTGTTGTGGGAACGGCACATAGCTGGATATAGATGGTAACACCCAGTGTGGGGAGATGCTGTTTGGGAACGGCACACAGCTGGATATAGATGGTAGCACCCAGTGTGGAGAGTATATCTGCTTCAAAGTTTTATTTAGCTTATTCTGCTATTAAGACATTTATTTCTTTTTTTAATGTAATGAATTTTCTAATTTAAGTGCTTAAATTAAATTACACAGATGTTAATTTAATAATTATCCATCCATCCATCCATTTTTCCAAACCGCTTATCCTATTGGGTCGCGGGGGGTCCGGAGCCTAATTTAATAATTATTTCAAATATTAATATCCATCCATCCATCCATTTTCCAAACCGCTTATCCTATTGGGTCGCGGGGGGTCCGGAGCCTAATTTAATAATTATTTCAAATATTAATATAAATTGTTAAAATACAAAATACTAGAAGTTCATGTTAAAAATGGACTATTTACAAAACAACTGCTGTAATGTGTTATCGATTTGATCTTTAACTAATGTAATGTAAGCAAATGGGAAATGTGTCTCTATATCATTATGCTGAAATCTATCTCTTTGTTACAGGCTTTCAGAAGCTGCTGGATCCTCTTCACTCTGGCTTGCTGATAGTTTTATCTTGCAGCATTATTCTGAACGTTGCTCTCATTTGTATAAGATGTAAACTGACCTGTACACACTGTGCAGGTACGCTGCCCGGCTTTATGCACTCAGAAGGACAAAATGTAGATTTTAACAAATTATAGAAATATAAAATTGTTTTATGATAGATAACATTTTCATATTAAAACCACTCTTGCAGGTAATACAGTTTTAAAATCCATTATTAAATCTCACCTTATTTATATAAACCTTTTTGTACTGTAAGATTTACATTTTTGTATTATATCTTTCATATTTTGCAAAATCTATTGAAATATACATGTTGCAATAAGTTGCATATCAATAACTTTTATTACCAAGATCTCCTTTATAGCAATTTTATTATATATGATATATGAGAACAAATGACACGTATCCAAACATGCACACTTAAATTGACAGAAGTCATTTTTACTTTCATTTTTGAGACAAAAAAGGATGTTGATTGCTTGAAAATTCGGAATGTTATCTGACCACGGTATGATACCGTGCGAAATTAAATAATATATTGATGTGTTATATATTTAAACAGATGAAAAGAACAGTGATATATCAAAAGTGGAATGGTCACGCAAGCAAGTATGTAATAAATATTTCAAATTACAAATCGTCAGTAAAACAAATGAACCTCAGACTGATTTCCATCCTGGGATCAGCATTTTAAGTGCTATTTGTGAAAATAGGTAATAGCAAACCGATTTGATCCATCCAATTCTGCCATCTTTGTCTCCACAGTGCCATGACGAGGACACACTGAATTACGCTGCCCTGAACCTTAAGAAGCCAAAACCCAGGAGACAGAAGAAAGACGGGAATAATGACACTCTGTATTCTGACCTCCGCTACAGAGATTATGAATAAAGATGCTTCTCATTCATGTCAGTCACACAGAGTGTTCAGGGTGTAGCTTTAATAATGTTCAGAGGAGGGCAGGGGAGGCCAGTGCTTCTGAGACTGAATCACGGGATTTTACGGAGCACCGGTGCTGAGTTTTGGTGTCAGTGTGTTTGGGGCGCATTTTTACTGGAAGTGCAAATGTTCAAGCCAGACTGGGGGCTGAGGGAGGGGGAGAGGGAGCCACAGAGATTATTTCTTCATGGCATGGGGGGGAATAAGCGGCTTTAATGTTGTGGAAAGGGCTGAGTTGCTGCAATCAGTTCTTTGATGTCACACATGCTTACTTGTCTCCCTTGTGTACCATGCTGAATGGTTTGGGGCAAACGCACAGGGACTGATCGATTATATTAAACAGATGAAAGAAACTGAATGAAAATTTCAAGTGTTCTTAAATTACGTTTTTCATTTAATTGTGTGTTCTGGATGTATTTTTGAGTATATACATGTACCTGTATATGTACCTGTATATATACCTGTGTCGTTAATAACGATGTGGATAATTAAGAAAGAGGAGTTTTGTTTCTTGCTCCCTGTCTTGTTACTTGGCTCACAAACATACACACACATAGACACACACACAAACATACACAGACACACAAACACACACACACATAGACACACACACACACAAACACACATGCACACATGCACACACACACACTGCTACGGCTCTGTAAGAACACTACCATGCTCTTTTGTGTGAGTGGGGTGGGGGGGGTGTTAAATAAGATGAAAATGACAATGGCTGTACTTTTGTTATGTCAGTTGTGTTTCTATAGTCATTGGTATCATATTCCACAAGCTTTTTATTCTACAAGATGTACAAGCCAGTCAGTGTATTCAGTGGGGTGTTCAGGAGTCATTAGGTTCTGAAAAATGTCTTGCATTTAAAACATAATGTACTTTTGAATACTTAAGTATTTTTAGATGCAAATACTCCAGTACTTTAACTGAAGTAAAAAATTAACTGAAAAACTTTGAGTATTATTTGACGAGGAGTATCTATACTTAACTCAAGTAGTGAAGTTGTGTACTTTGTCCACCTCTGTCCAAAAGTGACATACAGCTGGTAAGCTGTTTGGGTTTGTTTGTCTGCTGAGTGCTTCTCTGCAGTGCTGCAGATGTTTCCACTGGTTAGATGCAGCTCAGGAAGACTGACCCACTGACTGCACTGTGCTGGACTCACTTTGCAAAGAGTAAAAACCACACAGACAGAACAATATCTGCTTCTTGTAAGACCCTGTTTCCTCTCTACCTCACCCAGGTCACGCTTTCAAGTATTCAGCCTAAGTTATTTTATCCAAACAAGCCACCATTATTATTCATGCAGCTGGACATTTGACTGGAGCACATGATTGCTACATATCACTACTGTACATGGAACGGAATGTACAGTTTTCACAACAGAACTTTAGAAAAGCAAAATTCTCATCAGTCCACATCTCTAACCACCACACATCCTAGGGCTCCCATTTATAATGGTACATTTTTGTTTTATTCACATTCTTTTTCATCACACAGATAAACACCATCCATTAATCTTACAGCATGTATCCTGGTCAGGGTGATGGGGACGACACCACCTATATCGAGTGTGATTTAAGGCCAAGACCTTAAAAGGGAGAGTCAAGACTGAGGCTTGTTACAAGAGCAGTGGGGCACAAAACAACAAACAACATCATTATGAATGTAAAATAAATGGATGTATATATAAATATAGGGTAATAATAGAAACAAAAAATAAGAATATATTACATACAGAGGAATATTATAGGAATATTAAAATTAACTATACACAATCCTTAACTTATACACAATCCTATTGCATGTAACATTATTGCTCATGTGCCAGATATTAGCCTCCCAAAGGAAGCTGCCACACAGGGCATAATGCACTGGCTCAATGCAACACTGCACATCAGTGAATAAGGAGGAACAATATTGCAGATCAGCAGCAGATAGAAACTGTATCAGAAGACAGTGAACAGGGGAAAAGTTCAATGAGCAGAGTGCAGATTATAAAGCCTGACTGCTGTGGGGCCCAATGACCTGCGGTACCGTTCTGTCACACGCCGGGTGTCTGAGTCTCTTACTGAAGGAGCTGCCCTTACGGGCCTCCATAGTCTGCTGGGGGGGTGAGAGGTGTCACATAAAATTGATGACAGCCTTGTTATCAGCCTGCTCTCATCCATCTACTCTACAGTGCCAAGGGACGCTCCTCCCTGATGATGAGAGGAGTCTAAGCATGTGGACATTTGGGATAATGTGAGTTCAGAACTGGATGGTCAGCTGTACGACTTCCAGTCTGTAGGCAGACTCATCACCTTCAGTTATGATGGCAAACACAGTAGTATCACCTGCAAAATTCAGGATCTTCACTGGAGCAGCAGTGATTTGTGTAGAAATTGAAGAGAAGAGGGAGAGCACAGAGCCTGGAGGAGCTCAGTGCTGAGGGTCAGCGTGTCTGATGTGTGCTGTAAGCATACAGATGTCCTGCATTTGTGGAACATTTTGTTTGTGCTGCTGTTTATATGTGTTGTTGACGCTGCAGTCAGTAATTTTCCACTAGCAGTCTCACCTCTGCATTTTACAGGAAGACTGACCGACTGAGAGCAGGGTGTTTGTGTCTCTCTTCTCAGTGAGCGAAAACCACACAACCATCAGGTCCTCAGCTCAGGCCCACTGCTTCACTAGAAAAACCACAAAGGGTATTTTTATCTAAAAGTGGGTGAGCAAGTGAGATGTTATTGACAGCATGAATTTGTCTACTAACATTTTAAATTCAAACCTAAAAAGCAGTATGTCCAGGATGTCAGTAATTACATTTAGTCAGTATGAACAATTTGGGTGCAATAATATAGAATAATGTAGAATTTTGCATAATTCAGTTAATACCAGTAAGATACCGATCATTAACACTATAAGGTCATGTTGCTGAATCTCATTGTTAAAGTTAAATGAATCTACGCATTTTTATACACACAAGACTGTGCTTAGTTCATCTTTCAGTCAAAATCACACAGTGAGGCAAATCTGACCATCTTAATTGTTTTTGCTTGTGTGGAATGGCATCCCATGCAGGCCTGTGCTCTGTGCTTCCTGGGACAGGTCCCACCCTCTCCAGACCCCGATGAGAATTAGTAGTCGCTGGATAAAAGATTGACAAAAGATAAAAATACAAAAGTCATTCTTGCTGTCTAACCTCTGATTACTGCATGACATTTCTGATTTCTGATAACTGATAAGTAGAAAATATGTTTAGTCTCTTGCTTGGTGGTAAGAAAAAAGGAGAACCACAAAGAGCACAGTCATTTTCAAGGTTTATTTCTCACTGGTCAGTGTGAAAGGCTGCGTCATTAATATAACGCCGGGCTCAGCACAGTGACTGCACCTGCGCTGCACTGTAGAACACAAGCCAGGCTGCAGACCATCAGCCCTGAAAGTTAAAACAGGACTCGTATGTGTGTCATGTGGTGTTTAATAAAAATTTACAGGACAGAACATAGTGGATTCAGTTTCCTTTGCTCTTACACTCCCAGTCCAAAGTGTGGCCACGACTGCTGTCAATGCATCTGTCTCTTTTTTCACCTTAATTTTTCACCTGTGTTATTCACCTTAATATCAAAAGGCTATCACTGC